>NW_027491802.1:600000-853363 GCF_021521415.1 Bidens hawaiensis | reverse complement strand
GTTCTGTTATCCGGTATGGGCGAACGTATCGTGGGTTGAGTTTTTTTCGCTTTCCAAAGCGGACTACACCTTTCCAAGGTGAGACTTTGAGTAAAACTTGGTCGTTCACTTGGAATTCCAGAGGTTTTCGGCGCTTGTCGGCGTAACTCTTTTGGCGATCTCATGCTGCTGCCATGCGGTTTCGGATTTGGACAATCTTTTCAGAGGTTTCAAGTACTAATTCTAGACCAGTGATTTGGCTATCACCCACCTCTGCCCAGCAGAGAGGTGATCGACACTTTCGTCTGTACAACGCTTCAAACGGGGCTGCTTTAATGCTTGCGTGGTAGCTGTTATTATACGAAAACTCTACCAAAGGCAGGTGAGGTTCCCAACTTTTTTCGAAATCCAACACGCATGCACGCAACATGTCTTCCAAGGTCTGAATGGTGCGTTCACAGGCTCATATCAAGGCGGGTGCCTAGTGCGCTCTATAGCGACTTCCAAAAGTGCGAAGTGAAACGGGAATCTCGATCAGATATGATGGAGATAGGCACTCCGTGTCTAAACACTACTTCTTTCATATAGATGCGAGTCAGTCTTTCTATTTTGTCTGATTCCTTGATCGCTAAGAAATGCCCAGACTTAGTCAACCGGTCAACGATCACCCATATGGTATCGCCCGTCGATGTTTTGGGTAATCCCGTGATGAAATCCATGGAAATGTGTTCCCATTTCCACGTTGGAAGTTCCGGTTGCTGTAGCAGACCAGATGGTTTCTGATATTCCACTTTGACTCTTGCACAAGTCAAGCATTTGCTCACGTAGGTGGCAATGTCGGCTTTCATGTTTGGCCACCAGTAAAGTGCCTTTAGGTCATGGTACATTTTATCTGAGCCAGGGTGAATGGAATATCGGGACTTGTGTGCTTCGTCCATCACTAGAGTTCTCAACTCTCCATATCGAGGGACCCAAATCCGGTTTTCGAAATATCGGACTCCGTCCGATTTTGTTTCAAGCTGCTTGTCCATGCCTTTCATGAGTTCTAATGGGAGGTTATCGTCTTTCAACGCTTCGAGTTGAGCATCTCGAATTTGATCAGGTAAGTTGGCGTGAATCGTGAGTTGTAATGCTCGTACCCGTCTAGGTTTATCGATTTCTTTTCTGCTGAGAGCATCGGCCACTACGTTGGCCTTGCCCAGGTGGTATTTGATGGCACAGTCATAATCCTTAAGTAGCTCAACCCAACGACGCTGTCGCATGTTCAACTCCTTTTGATCATAGATATGTTGGAGGCTCTTGTGGTCGGTATAAATGGTAAACTTGGTACCGTACAAGTAATGCCTCCATATCTTAAGAGCAAACAACACGGCTCCGAGTTCCAAGTCATGGGTCGTATAGTTCTTCTCATGGATCCGTAGTTGTCGAGAGGCATAGGCAATAACCTTCTCGAGTTGCATTAACAAGCAACCGAGACCCTGTATCGATGCATCACAGTGCACTTCAAAGTTTTCCGTTCCCTCGGGGAGGGCTAGGATAGGTGCGCTACAGAGTTTGGTTTTTAACAGTTGGAAGGCATATTCCTGTGTGTCACACCAATTATACTTAGTACCCTTGTGTGTCAATGCGGTGAGAGGTTGAGCAATCATTGAAAATCCCTCGATGAAACGTCAGTAGTAGCCAGCCAGTCCTAGGAATTGTTGCACCTCAGTCGGAGTCTTAGGTGCTTCCCAGTTTTTGATGGCCTCTACCTTGCCGGGGATCGACATGGATACCATTCTCACTGATCACATGTCCTAAGAAGTGAACCTCGCGAAGCCAAAATTCGCATTTCGAGAGTTTAGCGTACAGTTGTTCCTTCTTTAGCAATTCCAGGATTAACCTCAGGTCTTCTTCATGGTCGGTCTTGTTCTTGGAGTAGACGAGGATATCATCAATGAAAACAATCACAAACTTGTCGAGGTACGCCTTGCATACTCTGTTCATGAGATCCATAAATACGGCTGGTGCGTTGGTTAAGCCAAAAGGCATAACCGAAAACTCGTAGTGACCGTACCGAGTTCTGAATGCCGTCTTTTAAATGTCTTCTTCGCGCACTCTTAATTGATGGTAACCAAATCTCAGATCGATCTTCGAGTAGTAACTCGATCCTTGAAGCTGTTCGAACAGATCATCAATTCGGGGAAGGGGATAACGGTTCTTGATCGTCACCTTGTTCAGCTCTCGGTAGTCGATGCACATGCGGAAAGTCCGTTCCTTCTTTCGAACAAATAAGACAGGGGCTCCCCATGGTGATGAGCTAGGTCGGATAAAACCTTTATCCAACAAGTCTTGCAATTGAGTGGACAACTCCTGAAGCTCTGCCGGTGCGAGCCGATACGGGGCTCGGGCTATGGGTGCTGCACCGGGGGCCAATTCGATTTGGAATTCGACTTGTCGAATAGGTGGGAGTCCAGGAAAATCCTCCGGGAAGACTTCCGGAAATTCTCGCACAATCGGTATGTCTTCGATTCGCTTCTCCTCCGCGGGTTTCTCAACAATATGAGCTAAAATCGCTGGATGGCCCTTTCGCAAATATTTCTGCGCCTTCATGAGGGTGATGACGCTTGTAGTCATGCTGCTCTTCTCGCCCTGTATCGAGATGATTTCGCCGGAAGAGGTAGTGATATGGACTATCTTGTCATGACATATAATCTCAGCTCTATTCTCGAATAGCCAATCCATGCCGACAACGACATCGAAACTACCAAGCGTAAAAGGGTATGAGGTCGATATCGAAGGTATGACCCGACAGTTTCAACTTACATCCCACTAGTACATGAGTTGTTTCTATAGACTTACCATCAGCTAATTCAACAGGAAACTTAGCATCTAACGGGGTTGGAGTTAAGTCTAAGAGTCTTTCGATACAAAATTCCTATCAGCTCCAGTGTCAAACAAAATAGAAGCAGAACAGTCGTTCACAGGGAACTTACCGGTAACCATATTCGGATCGCTGCGAGCCTGGCCCGACCCAATGACAAAAGCTCTACCTTTACCACTGCTCCCGCCACTATTATTGCCTTCATTGTTCTCATTTTGCTTCAGTTTGGGACAATCCTTCCTGAAGTGACCCTCTTGACCACACTCAAAGCATCATTTCGTCGCTGCAGGCTGTTTAGGAGCACCCTTAGAAGCTAAGTCTCCCCTACAGTCCTTTTCCTGATGACCCATTTTACCGCATCTCCGACACTTGATACGGTCGCATGGGCCAGCATGGTGATAGTTGCACTTGTTGCATTTCGGGTACTTTCCAGCATAGCCACTCGAACCCTATCCGCCACCGTTGTTATTGTTGGAACCCTGATTATTGAAGTTCCGAGCGAGTTCGGGTTTATGGTGGTGTTGTTGCTGTGGGGGGGGGGGGGTTCGATGATGAGGACCTGGTGTTGTCAAATTTCCGTTTTCCATTACCAAAGTTGTTGTTGTTGTTGTCAGTGCTTGAGTTATCACGGGTTTTAGAGGTGGAACCTCTAGGTGGTAACGCACCTTGTGCCACTGCTTGGTCTGTTAGTTTGTGGGCTATTCGGATCGCTTGCTGAATTTTAGCGGTTTGGAAGACGTCACCATACCCTGAATCTGGGGTACCAAACCATCGATATACATCTCGATTCTCTTACTCGGCGGGTCAACCATCCGCAGACACATCACCGCCAGTTCGTGGGAACGGGTGGTGTAGGCTTCAATCTCAGAACCTACCATCTTTAACGCCCAAGATTCCGATTACGGCTTCGAGATTTCCTCTCTAGGACAATACTCTTCTCGCATTATGTTCTTGAATTCTTCCCAGTTCATAGCATTTGCCAATTCCAACCCAAGAATTTGCATATTAGAGTTCCACCAGGTGAGGGAGGAATCTTGCAATGTTCCAGCAGCAAACTTGAACCTGCTGGCTGGTGGACCGTTACACATTTCGAAAGCTGACTCTGCCTTCTCGGCCCAACGCAGGAAACCTATGGCTCCCTCAGTTCCGTCAAATGAATTAGGCTTGCAGTCTAGGTAGTTCTTGAAAGTACAGACTCCGGCTTGACCTCTGGCATGATTCTGAACGTGCGCAGCTAGAGCTGTCGCCGCATGGTCATTCAGTAGGGATTGGAGTTCTGCTGTGGTTAGGTTAATGTTACCGCGACCATGTCCAGTGTTTCTTCCAGACATCTAGGTGTTATCATCCTGAGATGTCGTCGCCTGAGGACATGTCCGAGTGTGCATCCTCCTCAGTATCTTCCTCGGGTTCTTCAGCATCCGGGGCAATCTGCGCCTCTAGTGTGCCGCATCGGGCTAGAGCTATCGTTGCAAGGGCTCTTGCACTAAAAATTTGGTCACGCAAATCTATCATCTCTGCTTGCATTTTGTTCATTATCTCCATTTGCTGAACATGAGCATCCTGAACTTCCTTCATGGCTTCGGTCAGGAAGGAAATTCTCTCTCGGACATCGATCCCATTCTCTTTCAATTCTCTCATGTTTGCTCTAGTCGAGTGCATAATGTCAACCTCACTCTCTAAACAAGAAACGAGGACTGCGAAAGCGTGCTCCATCGGGAGTGACAGGGGTGGTAGCGTTTTGAAGGATGTAGGACAACTTGGGAGAGGTAGCGGTGGAACTTGCACACAGTAAACGATCTGCTCGACTAGACTCGAGGTACCAACTCCAGTGACCATTGTCCTCGTACACGTCTCCAGATGGGCGATACCTCTTCGGTGTGGGGGCTGCTAGTGCTGGGACTACTCGAGGTGGTGATGAGTGGGAAGATGTGGTTCATTTTCAGGGGCGTGAGACATTGGTCGGATGATGATGACGATGGCGTCGACATCCTTACATGATAAGTTGTGTATGGGTTACGCGCGTACGAGTGAATGAGGTTAAGAGATAAAGAAAATGAGTAACTAAATATATATCATATCTATATACTTATATGCAGTGCATAAGATCATAACTAATGGGTCGTTGCGGTTATAGTCTAGTATGCATGCAATTCTAGTTCGCAATAACCAATGGCTCAGATACCAATCTGTCACACCCTCAAAATCCGCTAACGGAGTTTTACCGTCAGAGGGTGTGAACTAACAGGATCGGAATCATTAGTTATAATCAAACACCATGTTTAACGTTTTCAAACCAACAAGACATTAAGTCTTAAATAAAATGCGGAAGTGTAAACTGTAAACCAAAAAGTTTGCGTCACACATGACGACTTAAAAACCCAAGTTACTAAGATAAGAATTAAAAGAAGTTTTCAAAGCGATGGTGTTTAGCGAATGCATGTTCCTATACCGCGCGCCCGCCTCGGCTACCTGAGAATAACATACTAAAAGTGTCAACACAGGGTTGGTGAGTTCACAGGTTTATATAAATAAAGTGTTTGCGTTTACGTTTTGCGTTTGCGTTTGCGTTTGCGTTTGCGTTTTGCGTTTGCGTTTGCGTTACCAGATAGTGCTAAATCAATTATATATCAATAGGTAGCTAACCTATCAAGCATGTATTACTAAGTGTTCGACACCGAAGCTGACTGTTTATCAATTGCCTTGCCACCATGTCAACCACGACCATGGTAATGTGTTAGCCAAGATTACACCCACTCGACCTACAGTCGAGTTTAGAGTTGGGTGGGGTTTGTCAAACCCAGTAGTACTACTCAACAGTGACTCGTTATTATCCAAATATTAACCGGTTCGATGTTATGAAGGACTTTGGTTGGTTTGTTTGCCACTTAGCCTTACAAGTGATATATAAAAACTAAACAAAATCTACAGCGTTGAAGTATGTTATCTCCCACAAATAAAAGCGTTTAAAAAGAGTAAAAAGGGGACGTGAAACTCACTGTTTACGAAGATAACCAAAAAGATCCGAGAAAAAGGTGTGCGTCACAGAATATCCTCACTAGTGTTCTAAAAACAAAAACGAGATTTTCTAAGTATTTAAACTATGAGTGAGTCCCTAGACTCGACACATACAACTTATGCATGAGATGCGTTTCATGTTTCGTTTGTGAAATAAGTGCGACTCGACAAACACGTTGGTGATACGTTACATGTGTGAACAACTACTTACGTGTCAAGTATTAATATTGTACATTACTAGCAATTATCCCCCAAAAGGGAAATTTGGTCAAAACATAGCAAACATCGATCGGTTATGCACTTTTCATGACAATTTAAATAATACAGCAGCTAAATTATCCATGCAGATTTTCACTCGACAAGATTACTCTTATTAATAAATTCTAAAAAGTCAAATAAATCACAAAAAAATCATCACAGAAGCATACGTGAGTTAGGTTTATAAAACTATTTTTATTATATTTTTATCATATATGGTTTTACCACAAATATCAAAACATCACATTAAACACACAGCAATCATTATCATGCGCAACAGAATGTTATTTGTTATTCCCGTTAAATGAAAAATCCAATTAATGCAAGACCAATTGGGTTAGGTTCCTAACTCAATTTATTTTCTTTCAGAAGTGTAACCAACCCATTTGGTCTTGTAGTTTATGAGATATCTTAGTCGCAAAACAGCCTAACAGCAGATCTCCCAAATCAGCCTTGCATAACAGTTTTGTAAAATAATAAAAACAGACTTTTATACGTCCAAAAATAACAAACTCAGACTTTTCAGAAACTAGACTCGACCTAGTATACTGTAGAATCAACAATCGCATCAAAACATAACATTAACATCGAGTTACAGTCCTCCAAACACGAATTCAATTATCTGTCCAGCATCAGTTTTCATCAAAACTCAATAAACAATTAACCTATGAACAATTAACCATGCAAGCAACCCTCTAGACTCATAATCTATAAACAATCAATAGTTTTAACATCTAGGGTTTATGTTTATTATGCTTAATCATGCAATTAACTCAATGGAATAAACTAGAGAGGATGTAATTTACCTAGCTACCACTTTAATTCTTCAAACAAGCTTGCAAGGAGATTGTATGTGTGTGTGTGTGTTCACGGCTGCCAAGAGGAGAGGGGGGGAAGGGGACGATAGTATGCAGGGATTAGGGGGTTAGGGTTTGTGTAATAATATGTTTATGTTATTAATTATGTTACACTTAGCCCCTGAACTTCTAGTTAATCAATTTCTAGCATAAACTAGGCTTTTGCTTCTTGAATTTAGTGTTATATATGTATATATATAAATATCAAGTAACACATAGATTAACACATAACTATCAATTACTTATCGTTGCTCACCAACAGTTTGAGTCGACTCGTGTGTGTTTCGGTGAAATTTCGAAAGACTACTTGTGTAGTGATTGTCATGCGTCATTTAAAACCTAATTTAAATGTAATGAGATATGCGTTACAGTTCGTGTGATCTTAAGTTTGAATTAACGGAGTTCGGATTAACGGAGTTAACCTGAAATTGACGAGTGTCACACTTGAGAAACTCAAGGGCATGTTCCAGAAACAAGCCCGTCAAAAACGTGGTACATTGACACGTTAAAGAAACTTGATTTCCCCTCTCGGATGAAATAGCAGCGGATTTCATCTTGAACTCTCTCCCCGGCTCTTACGACCAGTTCGTCATTAATTTTATTATGAATGCCTAGAAGAAGAAAATGCTGGAGCTTCATGGTATGCTCAAAACGGTTAAGATGAATATTCCACTAACACTAATCAAGTTCTGATGGTTCGATCTGCTGGTTTCAGGATTCCTAATCCCAAGAATCGGGGTTATAATGGTAAAGGCAAGAAGAAGGTTACTGTTGCTGCCAAGCATGCCAACAGAACTAACAATGGTGTTGCAAAGATACCACCACCGCCTCCTATGGAGCGATAGTGGTACAAGTGCAACAAAATAGGACACTGGAAAAGTAATTGTCCCCACTTTCTTGTTGAGCTGAAAAAATAGAGGACCAATGGTGAAATCTCCTCTAAAGGTATTTCCATTTACGTTATTGAAATTTTCACTATTTCTAGTAACACATGGGTATTTGATACCGGATGTGATTTCCACATCGTTAATTTCTTGCAGAAGCCTGAAACGTGAAAGAGGCTGAAACAAGGAAGCATGGAACTTATCGTTGGTGATGGGAAGAGGTCCCAGTTCTTGCAACTTGCACATATCGTTTTGCATGTCTGTCTAGCCTTGTAGTTACATTGAATAACTGTTTGTTTGCACCTAGTTTGCTAAGACACATTATTTTAGTTTCTTTACTTTTTGAACAAGGATTTATGTACGCTTTTAATGATATTGTTATTTCAACCTACTTGAATGATGTCTTTTATTTTGAGGCCAAACCTTGACATTGTATTTATGAGATTGTTGTTCAAATTAACAATAATGTATATAATCTTTCTAAACATATCAGATCTGGCATCAATCATACATTTATATGGCATTGCCAACTTGGTCACATAAGCAAGGCACAAGTTAAAAGACTCCAATCCGAAGGGATTCTTGAATCCACAGGGTCGGGCTCTTTTTATGACTGTGAGTCTTGTTCAGCTGGCAAACTCACCAGGGAATCCTTCACTCATAAAAGTGAATGAGCAAAAGATCTGTTAGGACTTATACATACTGATGTGTGCGGTCATTTCAGAACCATGTCTAAAAACATGAAAGATACTTCGTTTCTTTTATTGTCGAATATTTTCGACATTCTTATGTGTATCTTATGAAACACAAGCATGAAATTTTGAAAAGTTCAAAGAGTTCCAAAACAAAGTAGAACACCAACTCGGAAAAACAATTAAAATGCCTCTATCAGATCGAGGTGGAGAGTATCTCAGCTAATAGTTTATCAATCATCTAAAAGAGCGTGGAATTGTTTCACAACTCACTCCACCCGGAACACCCCAACATATTGGCATGAGCGATAGGAGAAATCGAACCTTTCTAAATATGATCCAATCGATGATGTGTATAACTAACTTATCTGGCTCCTTTTGGAGCTTTGCTCTCATGATCTCCGCCCGCATTGTCAATCTGGCTCCAACTAAAAAGGTAAGCAAAACCCCATATGAGATATGGCATGGGCGCAAACCCAATTTGTCTTTCCTTATGGGGTTGTTATGCATATGCCACCAGTGATTCTGATAACAAACTTAATCCTCGCGGCGTAAAAGTTGTTTTTGTTGGGTACTATAACCAAAGCGGATATTATTTCTTCTATCCTGATACAAATTTTATTTCTATAAAAAGGAAGGGTCACTTCCTTGAGAAAGAAATTCTCGATCGAGGAAATGGAAATAATATTGTCGATATTGAAGGAATTCAAGAACCACAAACAACCGCTGAGAAAGTTGGAGTGTATGATCAACAAGATGTTGTTGCTGATACATCAGACATATACACGAGCATTCACAGAAGTAGTAGGACTTGTGTACCAAATTCTAAATACCTATGACGTCTAGTTGGTCCTGAATTCAGGGTATGGACTACAAATCTGTTGTGTTAGATCTAGAAGCTGAGAAATGGAAAGAAGCCATGAACGCCGAGATGCAATCTATGCATGACAATCAAGTCTGGAATTTGGTTGAGCTACCCCTCGAAGGTCAGGAAGTAGGGAGCAAGTGTATTTTCAAAAGAAAAACCGACATGCATGGAAATGTATAGACCTAGAAAGCACGACTAGTCGCGAAAGGTTTTATTCAAACTCAGGGTATGGACTATGATGAAACATTCTCGCATGTTGCTATGACTAAGTAAATAAGGATATTACTTGCCATAGCCGCGTATTATGACTATGAGATATGGCAGGGGGATGTCAAAACCGCTTTTCTTAATGGACACCTTTCTGAAGATGTATATTTGGCTTTGCCTGAAGTTTTTGTTGATCCTATATATCCTAATAGGGTGTGCAAACTTTAGGGGTTGTTTGGAGACACATCTACAAAACCTTCGTATAGGAATTCACAAAGAAACAATCCAATTAATCAAGATACACGATGAGGGTCGTATTCATACGATTTTGAACTTCTCGACAAATATAATATGTTTCATTATTCTAAGTGGTTATTCTCTCTTAATGGTTCATAACCTCTTAATGGTTAAGAGGCAACCTTAATTCTGAATGGTTAAGAGACTACCTCTTAATGGTTACCTCTTAACCATTAAGACTTATGGCAACCTCTTAACCATTAAGAGGTTATGAATCATTAAGATGTAGCCTCTTAATAACCATTTAGAGGCTACCAAACAACGTCAATTTACAAACTCAAACATGCATCTCGCAGATGGAATCTTCATTTTGATGACAAAATCAAAGAGTTTGTTTTTATCAAAAATGAAGATGAGCCTTATGTTTACAAAAAGGTTAGTGGGAGCACTATATCATTCCTCATCCTATATGTGGAAGATATAATGATCATTGGAAACAACACTCCTATGCTTAAGGAAGTTAAGCACTGGTTGGGATCTTGTTTCACAATGAAAGATCTTGGTGAAGCTGCTTATATTCTGGGAATTAAGATCTACGAAGATAGGTCTAAGCGGCATCTTCTAGGGCTAAGTGAAAGTACATACATAGACAAGGTCATGGCACGCTTCTTAAAGGATAATTCCAATAAAGTAGGTGTTCCCATTGCTAAAGGAACCGTGATGAACAAATCGCAATCTCCGGCAAAGGACATTGAAACTAAGCACATGCAATCAATTCCATATGCTTCAGCGATAGGTTCCATCATGTACGCTATGTTATGCACTAGACATGACGACTTGTATGCTTTTTGCATGACTAGTCATTTTCAACAAAGTCCTAGCGTTGCCCATTGGACTGCAGTAAAGAACATTCTAAAGTACCTGAAAAGGACCAAGGATATGTTCTTAGTGTTTGGAGAATTGGAAGAATAGCTCATTGTAAGGTGTTACACTGATGCTAGCTTCCAGACTGACCAAGATGATTCCCGCTCATAATCAAGATTTGTATTCACTCTCAATGGATGAGCTATTTACTGGAAAAGCTCCAAGCATAGTGTGGTGGCGGACTCTACCACTGAATCTAAATACATAGCTGCATCAGATGTTGTTAAGGAGGCTTCTTGGATTAAGAAGTTCATCATTGACCTCGATGTGGTTTCAAGTATTCATAAACCAATCGAGGTGTTCCGTGATAACACATGTGCTATTGCTCAGGCCAAAGAGCCCAGATATCGTCACAAAGCTAAGCATATTGTAAGAATGTTCAACCTTATACAGGAACTACAGGAACAAGGAGACATCCTAATAAGCAAAGTAAACACAGATAAAAACCTAGCAGACCCGTTCACTAAGCCGATGACTTAGGACAAGAATGATCAACACAAAGATTCTATCGGTCGTATATTAGCTAGTCATTTGTTTTGATTTAGTATTTAGATGTATAAATATTTATACAATTATACTTTTTGAGTTCACTTTTGATTTAATGGTTAAATGCAAACGTTGAATAATATAATTGTCTTCAGTATTAATACGTTTAAATCCATGAATATTGTATTCTAAATTATCCGTAGTCGCTCAGACTCGTGGGAACAATTCTGAATTAAGACCATTCTGACTTTGGGCTCAAGGAGTTGACTTCCAAACTCGCAAAACTCATTATGAATGACGTTGGATGTAAATCGCATCAAATCATCTTCATGGATCTTAGTCAAAAGATGTCTTGATATTGGTATGCTCATTTTGTATCCTGAATCCTAAGATACATATTAGAACTTTCGTTTACTAAAGGCTATTCTTTGATCAATGCCAATTGTTGTTGCGTAATTGCCGACTATAAAGGCGTTGGTTGGGAGTGATATGAAGTTAAGTGGGAGTTGTATGTAATCAAGATGGGATTATGTACTCTTACTTTACCACTTTGATCGGACCGCCTTGATTCTAGATCGAGAAAAAAATGATTGAACACCATGGGAGATTGAATTTGATCCATGTCTCATTGTTCAATTGATGTCTTATGCAGAAATGATATATGGCAATGATTACCATAAACTCATTATCTTGCAATAGTGTATTCCAAGATATTTTGTTTAATGACTTTAAAATGTCATAACTTGTTGGGGCAGCCATGTAGTTAGAACACCGCCGGTTGTCAGTTTTAAAGAACTTAACCGGAAATTGTCCAAGTAAGAGACTGTTGGATATTGTGGACCGGTTCAGTTAAGTCAATTTCTTCGATAAGTAGAACCCAACAACAGATTTTTCCGGCAGTTGCAATTTCTTCGATAAAACCAAATAAGCTTTTCCGGCCAAAACCGTCCACAACAAACTTTTCCGAACACTTTTAGTGTTCTGATTCCATTCAGTGAGTTATGAATCAGTTTCAGGCTTGATTTTCAGTGTTACAACAATTTATGCATTTCGTTTCGGTTCATCAAAAGTATTCGGTGTTCGTATTGATTCGAGTTTGAATCATGTTTTAGTGTTGTTTTCGCCCCCGTATCATCGGGTTTCAAATTGGTGCTTGATTTGTTTCAGAACTGATTCTGTTTCTTTCCCATTCGAGTTCAAGTTTGTGTTCTTTGTTGGATTTGGTTCCATATTTATCTCAAATCGGGTACGTTCTAGATTCGATTTTTTGTTCTATCGCATTGTGTTCATACTTACCAGATTGTAATATTATTGTGATTAGATTTGATCAGATTGTATCTTCGGTTATTCGATTCTTGCATTTAGGTGTTGATTTCGTCATTTCGTGATTATTCGAGTGCATTTCAGTGTCCGTTTCAATTTTACATCATTCTGGTCCGTTCATTTCTGGTTTATAAGGATTAAAAATTTAGTTTGTATTCATGTTGAGTCCCTTTTGTTTCACTGTCGTATCAGATTGTTTCGGTTGAGTGTTCATACGCTTGATGTTCTCGCATCAGTTTGTTCATACGCTTATTGGGTTTATTGGTACAAGGGGTATATTGGTGTTTTACTTGCTTCTGCTGATATCATCAGCTCGTGAAATGTTTTTAGCATAATTACTCAAAATACAATTACAGTCTATCTTTATTACCAAAATTTTAAGCGAGTAGAGGTTAAAAGTTCAAGTTCTGCTCTTGTTGTCCGTTTCCAGCTGAATTTGCTGTCTCGCTGCCACTAAACTGCTGTTAACTACTGGAAAATGTGCTGAAACGAGTTAAAAATGCGCTGAAACGAGCTGAATTCACTGTTTAAGTGCTGAATTGATGTCAAAACGGACCAAAGTGCGCTGTTTTTGTGCTGAAATTGCTGTTAAACGAGGTGAAACACGCTGAATTGCTGATAAAGGTGTTGTTTAACGTGCTGAAACGTGCTGTTTAACACACCGAAGTTGCTATTTTTTATGTTAAACGAGCTGAAATTTTCTGTGGTTTATTGTGAACGAGCTCAAAACTGCTTTAAAAGGTTTAATGAGCTGATTTTTAATTTGGAAATTAGTTCAGAGTTTGATTGTGACGTAGAAAAATCCAATGAGTCTAAACGAAGAAATATTTTAATGGGTTTCACTGTCGTCTTTTGGTCAAACTTTTCAACAGATTAAATTTTGATTCGATCAAAGACGTCAGTTCATGTTTTGATCAAGAGAATTTCTCGAACCTTGTTTCGGTTCTCAGTTCGCTTATTCGTTTATTTTCAAGATGATGTCGTACCATCCGTCTTCTACCACAAATTTGATCGGGCAAACCAGTTTTATCTTTGAAGAGGTATGTACCCGCCTCAACACCGAGCAAGGCGGGTCAACCCACAAGATATAGACAAGAGGCTTGAAATCAAGACATTACGAAGGCACAAAGCCAAAACCTATGCGCATGGCGCATATCACATATGCCCAGGCACCACACATGCTCAGGCATCATATGCCCAGGCACCACAGATGCTCACGCATCACATATGCGCATGGCGCATCCGCGCGTGGCGCATATCACATGCTCGTGCATATCACATCTGCGCATGAAACATCTGCGCGTGAGAATAAAGAGAAGACCTCGCGCATCCTCAGGATAGGCGCGTATCACACATGCACATAATCAACCTCGTCCTTATCCAAATCAGGATTAGGGCAACCTTGATTGTGCACGTCAGACAACCTTCCAGAAGGTATCTTTTTAAGGAAATAAGAATATGCTGATGTTGACAGCTGCCAAATGAAAGGTGGACAACTCAGCATAACACATGTGCTACCACGTGATTACAACCAATGAGAAAGCACCAGGTGTCCCAGAGGACACGTGGCGCAGAGCAATTGGAGGAGGCCAACAAGGCTGAGCCCAATCAGTGGAAACCCTAGCACTATAAATACAGCATCAACTTCACAAGGAAAGGATCATCCAACAACACACAGTTACAGTCAGTAACACACACAATCACAGCAAATCACAGAGTATTCAGCTATTAAGCAATACTCTCCAGATTTCCTTACTCTCATAACATTATCTTCTCCTACAAATACTTATTCTCACACCGAAGGGTTACCCCAAAGAGGACCCCTCTGTCCCTTTCTGAGGGGTAAGTTGACGGTGCTGTTCATTTTGTAGGTGGAAGAGCCCAGATCCAAGAAAACCATCGGTGAAGAAGCATAATTAAACCCGAGGAAAGTAGATCGTCCACCAGTGAGTCGATCCACGTTTCTTCATTGGCGCCATCCACTGTTACAACGGCAATCAGATCTCATCAGATCTATATATAAAAACAAATCACCATGGTTTCTGGCGTTCATAACGTTGATCAAGTTCTGGAGGATATTGAACGTGAGGATGTTAATGAGGGACAGCAGTTTCTGAGGGGGCCGCGTGATGCTACGCGCACCACCAGAAACCGTCCCTTCATCACAACTCCTCACGGCCAGACTGAAACTCCTCCAGACGATCTCACGTTACAAAATCTTGCCGGCGCGAAACAAAAAGGACCGATGGGTCCAGAAGATGAAACAAATGATCCTAAAGAATGGCTCATAAACGAGCAGCGGCGTCTAATGGACAAGTATAATGAGATGGTCAAACAGAAAAAGCTAGCCGACTTAACACAGAGGCAAGCACTTGATAAGCAAACTGTTCATGGAACAAAAAGGCCGCGCGCGCCGGAAGAAGGACATTCTGTTCACACCGCACATACTGAGTTCAGTGATGAAGAAGTGCACAGCATGAGGAAGACGCGAGATACTCATGCAGGAGGCTCACAGCTCCGCGCGCCTGTGAACATGGCGCCTGGAGCCAGAGCCGATCTGGATCTGCACATGCCGTACAGCCCACCAGTTAGAGGGCAAGTGGACGTAACCACACCGTATAGACCAGCCATCTTAGTGAAACATTCAAAGTTCACTGAGCGCATCGCGAAGGCTCCCATCCAGCACAAAACCAAGATGCCAAGTGGTTTGGGTAAATATGACGGCACAACAGATCCAGACGATTTCTTGCAAGGTTTTTACAACACGGGAAACCTAGAGAGCTGGACGATGCCAACATGGTGTCAAATGTTTGCTCGCTGCCTCACGGACGCGGCGCGTGTCTGGTTCGAGAGCTTGCCGACTGGGCAAATTGATGGGTTCGAAGAACTATTGGAAAAGTTCCAAGCCCACTTCGTACAGCAGCGCAGACACACGCGCGATCCTGATGACATCATGCACTGCGTACGCAGGAATGATGAAACGATTGAAGACTACATCACTCGTTTCAATCAGGAGTCTCTGGCAATCGGAGGTATAACTGAGCAACTCCTGCGCGTGGCCTTTATACAAGGCGCGCGCAGTGATCAACTCTGCCGAGCTCTCGTAAGCAGAGATGGCATGCCCACCACTTGGGCAAAACTAATGGAAGCATCGCGAGTCTTCGCGAGAAACGAAAAACAAATTGCCCAAGATAGGAAAGAGCGCATCAAGCTGAGTCACCGCGCAGAAAGGAAAAGAGGGGCAAGCAGAACTCTGTATGGTCCAGGTTGCAACCAACCAGTTTTTCTTCCGCAGAAAAGCAGGCGCAACCAAGCTCACCCCAGCCCCAAAAAGATGTTCGTAATCGCGGGGAGGGTGACAAGAGGGAAGGCGGCAGAGATCATAACAGACCTCTGCCAAGAATATGGACTCCCCTCACTAAAACACCTTCACAGGTGTTAAGCACTGAGAATGTCCAATTCAAAAGCCCCAAGCCACTACACTACAAGGGACCATCAGACAGTGGCAAGTACTGTGAGTTTCACAAATCCACAGGACACAACACTGATGCATGCCACCACTTGAAGGATGCAATTGAGAAGGATGTGAAATCGGGCAAGCTGGCTCACCTGGTAAAAAACTCAAGACTAGAAAATGAACAACCAGAAGGAGCCTCTGCCAGCAAAAAGTACAAAAGAATCTGTGTAGCCGAGGGAGGAAGGCAAGGGAAAACATCAAGAAAAAGAAGCGCGCAAATCCAAGGAGATTGGCGCGAGCAACAAGTAATCTTCCCAAGAATCAGGGGAGGCCCTTCCATCAGCAGTCCTCTTGTCATCACTACACACATTGCTCATTATGAACTGTCAAAAGTCCTGGTGGACACTGGCAGCGAATCAGACATAATGTATGAGCAATGTTTCAGGAAACTGGATCCGGCAGACCAAGCAAGGCTTGAAATTGTGAATGCACCGATCTCTGGTGTTTCCAATGAAATCATTCATCCCCTAGGTCAAATACAATTTGAACTAACCATGGGGGATGAGAAACACAAGCGAGCCGAAATTGTTAACTTCTTGGTCTTGCCCACCACTTCTTGCCACAATATGATCTTGGGTAGGGGAACGATTGCCCAATTCAACGCCATACCGTCTCCAGCGCACGGCGCGTTGGGGTTCCCAACACCAACAGGTGTAACTTTTGTCTACCGAGATCATTTGTGCGCAGTGACAAGTACTCCGCGGGAGGGTAAAATGAAACTTCCAATGGCAGACAACGCGCCAGAGGAATGGATTCTCAACCCAAAATTCCCGGAGCAGAAAATCACAATTGGCGCGACGATATCAGACGACACGAGGTTGAGAATGAAAAGGTTGCTCACAGCATATATGTCGGTCTTCGCGTGGCAACACTCTGATATGACTGGGGTTCCGCGAGACCTGGCGCAGCATTCTCTAAACACCTTCAAGTCTATAGAGCCAATTGCTCAAAAGAAGAGAATCATGGGGGATGAAAAGGCGAGGGCCATGAATGAACAGGTTGAGGATCTATTGAACGCAAACATCATCCGCCCGATACGATACCAGACATGGGTAGCCAATCCTGTGATGGTAAAGAAAAGTAACGGGTCATAGAGGATGTGCATTGACTTCAAGGACCTCAACAAAGCGTGCCCAAAGGATTGTTACCCCCTACCAAACATCGATGCAAAGGTGGACTCCGTGGCGCCATTCAAGCTAAAATGTTTCCTGGATGCCTACAAAGGCTATCACCAGATTCAAATGGCACCACAAGATGAGGACAAGACCGCATTTAGAACCGACAAGGGTGTTTTTTGCTACACAAAAATGCCCTTTGGTTTGAAGAATGCGGGCGCCACCTACCAAAGACTTATGGATGCCGTTTTCAGCGAGCAAATCGGAAGAAACCTAGAAGTCTATGTGGATGATTTGGTGATCAAGAGCAGGGAGGAAAAGCAAATGCTCAAAGACATCGAAGAAACCCTTGGGCGCCTAAAGGAAGTTAACATGAAGCTCAATCCGAGTAAATGTACTTTCGGCGTACTAGAAGGAAAATTTCTAGGTGTAATGGTCACCAAGGATGGTTTCAAGGTGAACCCTGAGAAGGTGGAGGCCATCCTTGACATGCCCTCGCCATCCACCATGAAAGAAGTTCAGAAGCTGAATGGTAGATTGGTATCAATCAACAGGTTCCTAGCGAACCATGCAACCAAATCTACCCCATTTGTCAATACATTGAGAAACTGCTTAAAGAAAAGTCAGTTCAAATGGACTCCTGAGGCCGAGCAGGCTTTCAGTGAGATTAAAGAATGTTTGATAAATCTGCCCGCGCTCACAGCTCCTCTTCCTGGTGAAACTTTGACATTATACCTATCAGCAGGAGAGCGCGCCATCGGCGCAGTATTATTGGTGGATCGAAAGGGAATCCAAACGCCAATATACTATGTGAGTCGGGTGCTGACAGATCCTGAGACGCGCTACTCCATCATGGAAAAGTTAGTTTTGTCACTAACACACGCGTCGCGCAAGCTTCATAGATATTTCAATGGTCATCCCATTGAAGTTCTGACTGGTTACAACATCCAGCAAGTGTTGCGGCGCCCCGCGCTCTCAGGAAGGCTGACAAAGTGGGCGCTGGAATTAGGAGAGCACACGATCTCCTATAAACCCCGTCCAGCAATAAAGGGACAAGTCTTGGCTGATTTCATTGCAGAAGTCCCCGAAGGAAGAATTGAAGAGGCTCAGCGCGAGGTAGACCCTCCGCGAGCCAATGATGAAGAAAATGTTTGGAGATTGTTCACTGACGGAGCTTCAAACAATGAAGGGTCCGGCGCAGGCCTCAAACTGGTGGATCCAGAGAATCATGAATATACTTACGCCATCAGGTTGGACTTCAAGAGCACCAACAATGAGGCTGAGTATGAAGCCCTGCTGGCTGGCCTGCGCATCGCGCACAAATTCGGGGTTAAGAAGCTAGAGGCCCATGTTGATTCATACTTGGTAGCAGCACAGGTTAATGGCCTTTATGATGCCAAGGAGAACACCATGCCTTTATATCTAGAGCAGGCGAGAAAGCTCATCGAGCAATTTGACTGCTTCAGAATCATTCATATTCCGCGCAGTGAAAACAAATCTGCAGACGCGCTGAGTAAGATGGCATCAACCAGTTTTGATCACTTTGGCAAAGATGTCAGGGTAGAAGTAATGAGCAACCCGTCGGTGGTAGCGAAGTCTGTCCTGGTAACTCATACAACCCCTTCATCATGGATAACTCCAATAATGGAACTCTTGAAGGAGGGAAAGGTACCAGATGATCGCGCACAAGCGAGGAAGATAAGACACAAGGCGCAGAACTATGAACTGCTTGATGGTACATTATATCGACGCTCTTATCTTGGGCCGCTCATGAAATGCCTAGATGCTGAGGAAGCAAGCTATGTGATCAGAGAGATACACGAAGGAATCTGTGGAATTCATGCTGGCCCGCGAATGGTGGTTGCCAAGGCAATGAGCGCAGGCTACTATTGGCCAGGCATGTACTTGGACGCTCTAAAGGAGATCCAAAAGTGCAAAGCATGTCAGAGCTATGCGCCAAACACCATGCGGCCAAAGAACAACTTGATTCCAGTAACCTCAGCATGGCCTTTCCACAAAAATGCAATCGACATTGTGGGTCCCCTACCGCAAGCGCCTGGGCGAGTAAAATTTTTGGTAGTGGCAGTAGACTATTTTACAAAATGGGTTGAAGCCAAGCCACTAGCAAAAATAACAGCCGAAGCGATGAAGCAGTTTATCTGGAGCCACATCATATGCCGTTTTGGCTTGCCCATGGAAATTGTGAGCGATAATGGCAAGCAATTCACTGACAAGAAGATATCCAGCTGGCTCAGGGAATTGTGCATCAACCAAATTTTCACTTCAGTTTATCACCCTCAGGGGAATGGACAAGTGGAACGCGCGAACCAAAGCTTGTTAAATGGGCTGAAGAAAAGGTTAGAGGGAGAATCCCATTCTTGGGTCGAAGAGCTACCGAATGTCCTGTGGGCGCACAGGACATTAAGCAAAACCAACAATGGCGAGTCCCCGTTCAGCCTAACCTATGGAACGGAGGCAATGATTCCAGCAGAAATTGGATGCCCATCCCATAGAGTGCTCATGATGAACAAGATTGATAATGAGCGCGAAAGGAGGTTGGATCTCAACTTACTTGAAGGGCGCAGAGAGGCGGCTATCATCAGTGAAGCCAAGTACAAGAAAAAGCTGGAAAAATATTACAACCAGCGCGTGAAAGAATGCCACTTCAAGAAAAATGATTTTGTCCTTCGAAACAATGAAGCTAGCCGTGCGATACCCCTGGGAAAAATGTCCCCCAATTGGGAGGGACCTTATCAAGTCTCGGAAGAACTGGGAAAAGGCGCATACGCTTTAAAAGATTTGAATGGAAAGAATATCCCGCGCGCATGGAACGCGGCACAACTTAGAAAATGTTTCATGTAAAAATGTCAAGTTTGTAATCAAGGCTTTTTAAGCCAGTAGGAATAATGATACGCGCTATCTTTTCTTAATGTGGATTCTATTACCTTTTGCATACATGTTTCACACTTCCCTTTGTTAGTTTTGAGCAATATGACAACATAGTATTGACATCAAAACGAAATAAAAACGAAGTAAAACATACATGCGCGAGCTTCAAGCTCAAACGCGTTAACGAGTCTTAACTCTAAAACGTCAGGGCCTTAGCCCAATTCTATTACCTTTTGCATACATGTTTCACACTTCTCTTTATTAATTTTGAGCAATATGACAACATGGTATTGACATCAAAATGAAATAAAACGAAGTAAAACATACATGCGCGAGCTTCAAGCTCAAACGCGTTAATGAGTCTTAACTCTAAAACGCCAGGGCCTTAGCCCAATAATGTGAGCCTTAGCTCAAATCACTCACAACATCCATCTTACATGCTGCGCAGCCTGACCATAAAACACCTAAACACGACTAAGGCAAAGCAAATGCCAAAACATAGTTGTTAAGGTCTCAGGTTGGGGTCGCGCATGAAATTGTAATGGATATCTGAGTAACACATTGACGCGTAAAGGCTAAAAAACTCATAATTCCATAAACGCGCAATAATGTCGCGCAAAAGAGGAATAATGAAAGCACCAACACACGTGTCAACATAATCAAGATATGATAAAAGCACTTACAATATGACAAGGGTTAAGTATAATAAATTCCTTACAACCTTGTTCTTATTCCAATGTGCAAGCATATCTTATATTCAACAAGCAAACATGCGATATAAAGAAATGAATGGGGAATGCGCAAGATGCGAAGAAGGGACGAATAACTTTTCATTCCAAAGCATCGAAATTTACAAGTTTACAAGATGAGATACAAACTACAAATGAAAAAAAAAAAAAAAAAAAAAAAAAAAAAAAAAAAACCATGAAGGGCTTCTCAAGTCTCCACGTTGACATCAGCCTCTTCATCATCCTCATCATCGCCCTCGGCATCTGGCGCAGCCTGCTCCTCGTCATCTCCAAACTGACCATAGTCAAGTTCTTCATCTTGAATGGAGTCTTCTATCGCAACAGTGTCAGGAGCGGATCCTTTGGCCACGCCAGAGCCGCTAGCAGCGCCAGGATTCACCGCGCCATCATCGCCGCCGCCAGCCCCCTCGCACTCGTCAAGTAATTTCTTTAGCGCGACGAGATCGGGCTGGTCAGCAAGCGCGGATATCTGCAAATCATAAACAAAAATATGAGTACAAACATACTTGGAAAATAAATCAAAGTCATCTCATTAAAGTTAAAATACCTGCGCAAGGATGGGAATGGGAGTATTCATATACTTCTCCCCCATCGCGGCCATGTCCGCGCAGGCAACGGAGCTCTGATAAGGGTACTCGGATGGGTTCTTCTTCAGCATGCCATATTCATAGCCATCCGTAAACCCTTCAGCTCGCCCCACCAAGCGCGCGGCAGCGTTGCAGTCCATCACAAGGGCCTGAAACTCGTCTGAGTATTTCATCGCGAAAGCGCAACGAGTCATGCCCTGTGAGATGAGCCAGTGGCGATCCTGCGCGAGGCTAGCAACAGACGTCTCGAGGGCAGGAACCTGAGAGTTTAATAACTCAACAGTTTCCTTAGTCTTTTTCAGCTCCTCTTTGTCGGACGCTGCTGCCGCCAAGATTTCTTCTTTTTCCGCCTGCGCAGCATCAAGTGCTTCCTGGCTAGACGCTGCCGTCGCCAGGGCTTCATCTTTATCGGCCTGCGCGGCCGCCAGCTCCCTCTTCAGGCGCGCAACCTCACTCTCCAGTGATGATTTTTCAGTGATAGACTGGACAAGAACTTGGTCACGCGCCTCCGCCTCCAGCTCCAAGTCGCGCGCTCGGCGCGCGTACTTGGCCGCGTCCGCCTCCGCCGCCTGCAGCTTCTCCCGCGCCGCCTGAAGCTCATGCCCGCGCTTCACGAAGGCGCTGTTGGCACTGGCTCGGTTCTCACTGAGCTCTGCTTGGAGCTTCTCAGCTCTTTCGCGAGCATCAGAAAGATGCCAAGCAGACACCTTAGCCTCTTGCTTGGCCTCCGCAAGAGCATCACGTACTTTAACGTAATCAGAGCGAAGCTCTTGGGAGGCAGCAATGAAGGCCGACCCAGCAAACATATGATCGTTGAGCAGGTCGTCGCGAGCGCGGTCCTCCTGGAACCTCCTTTCAGATGGAGGCACAGCATGAGCCCAGAATTCCGCACACACACCCATGGACTGAAAGGTGCTGTCTTCAGTAATATTCCATCTCGGGTGGTAAGTGTGATCGGCTTCCTGCAAAAACAAAGAAATTATCTAAGTCATCAAAACATTAAGATGGAAGTCCGCGCAGCGGAGCAAAAAAGAACCAATACCTGCGGGAATGAAGCAGAAAAGTCAGCGCCAGCCCCACGAGAGGGCTCCGCCGCGAAACCTCGTGGCGCTGCAGGGCTGGCGCGGGCGCCATCGGAGTCTTCAGCATGAACCTCCTCATCCTCCTCTGAAATAGGCCTCTTCTCCTGCGACCTGGAATCAAAATCGGTCTCGCAAGGAGGGCTGTGCGCAGGAGGAGGTGAGGGAGGTCTCGACGCCGCCAGGTCGGCGCGCAAAACGGCCTCCTGCTCCTTAGTAATCCCGATGAGGGGAGATTCATCGCTTGCAGGAGCAGGAGCAGAGCCAACGGCGCTGGCGCCGGCGCCGGCGCCAGGAGTGCCGCCAGAAGCTTGTACGCCAGCTACGGCTTCTATGAAAAAATCAACAACAACAAATGGTTTATGACTTGATCTAAAAGAAAGTCAGAAGAAAAAAAAAAGAGCGCAATACGTACCTTGGCGCAACTCCGTTCGCGAAGCAAACATCGCCATGAAGTCCATTCTACCCTTCTTTGAGGGTAAAACAGGGGACTTCGAAGCGACCTCCGGCGCAGCCTCGGCATCTTGTTGCGCTGTCGCCGGCTCTACAAACATTTGAGTGCACAAAGATTCATTAGTAATTCTATAAGAATCGCGCTCATAGAACCATAAAAGATAAGCAAAGGATAAGCAAAGTATACCTGTCGAAGGCGCAATGCCACTTCCCTTTTCCGTAGCGCGAAGGGAGGAGGTAGCGCCACCATACCTCAAGTGGACAGGAGGTCTGCCCACTTTTTGAGGCAGGGAAGACAAGGAAACCTTGGTGGTAAACCCCTGGGTTTTCCCAAATCCCCCCGCCTGGGTAGGAGGATCCTGAACAACAGGGGCATCATCCTTCTTCTGTTTCTTACTGGCCCATGCGCCAGTTTTCCCCTTAGCTTTACGCTTTAGTTGGGGCGGCTCCTCCTCCTCCTCCTCTTCCGCGAGCTCCAGCTCGTAATTTTCGAGCGCATCTACAATACATGCAACAGAAGTGTTAGCAAAATTTGGTATTCTAAAGGAAAATGCATAAGTACAAAGGCTTACCAGGCGCATCGCTGTCGAAGACAAATCCCAGATCAACAGGGATGAACATGTCATCAAAGCGATCAGGGAAACCAACCTCCCCAGCGCCAAGCGCGACGGAGCCACCCTCCATGTGCTCATCATAGGCGGCATGGATATACTCCTTGGTGACTGCACAAAAACAAGTCAAATGATATCAGCAAAAAGAATTATATTCTCACAGAAGTAAAGCAATGATATTAACTTACATAACCCGTCGACTTGGATAACGGGCTCAAGCGCGCTGTCCGCCCACCTCTTGCTCATACCAACCCCCACCAGCGCCTCCTCACAAATGTTCTTGGCGGGGGATGGTTCAGCGGTCAGCTTATTAACCCAGGCACCAGTTGGGTTCTTGAGGACACCCACATCCGCAGGCGCAGAAGAAATCACGCGCATGGTCATGCGGATGGGGATCACACCAGCCCTTATGTAAAAGAACCTCTCAGACCAGTCATGAAGGCTCTTGAATGAAACAGTGGAGCACTTCACCTTCTGACTGCGAGGAACAAATGAGAACCAAGAATCTTGGATCTTGGGCTTGTAAAAATACTGAAAGCGTCGAGGGGTGGGCTCCTCGCGCTGGGATTTGCACATGAACTCAAAGTGAGTCATGCGCACAAGTCCAAACGGATGGACTTGGGATATATGAATCCCATAGAACTTAAGCAGTGCACCCACAAACCTTGTCATCGGGAGACGAAGGTTGCAGTGGGTGAAAAAATGGCTATATAGGGATATATAGCCGGCAGGCGGGTCCGCCGCCTTTTGCCCGGCTGCAGGCAACATGCAGCCAAACACAGGGAGGAAGCCCTGAGAGGCGATAAGGCTGTCAAGATCAGCCTGCCTCAATTTGCAGGGGATTTCATTCCACCTCTTCGCAACCTTGGTCCTCCCTACCTCCTCCGATGAGACCTCAGCAGCCTTCTTCCCCTTGCCGGTCTTCTTCAACGTCGACATCACTAACGATTTCACACGGCAATGAATGGGGGAGATTGTGTTGTCTGAGCTATCAGACATACAACTGTGACAATGAACGAGGGTTGTTTCTGAGTAACAGATATAAAGGTAATCAGAAGACAAAGAAAGAAAAGATCTGAATAGCAAACAAGAAGATGAAGGATAAAAAAAAAAAAACTCTAAGGGCTGGTTTTTATAGGCCCAGGAGAGAGAAAAATGGGTGCTGATCGGAGTTCACGCGCCCCCACTCGCAGGTGTAAGCCAACGGAAGCGCGACACGTGTCAATCACACCGTATGAAGGGACACGAAACGAAATAGTACGGCTGTTGCCAGAGTTCACGCGCCACCACTCGCAGGAATGACCAATGCGAGCGCGACACGTGTTCCTGACACTCTGTGAGGGGACACGAAAGGCAACTGTAGCACCTCGAGCACACGAAAGGCCTGACACGTCTCCATCACGTACATAGACGATTCGTTTTCAACCAAAAGGATAGAATTTCGCGCAATGACGAGTAATAAGAAGAAAAAAACAAACCCCTACTAAAAGAGCAAACTGTTAAGTCTAACATCTATCTTGCCTCGCTCGCGCAAGACAAGACACACATTAGACTGGGGGGGCTTGAAGAGGTATGTACCCGCCTCAACACCGAGCAAGGCGGGTCAACCCACAAGATATAGACAAGAGGCTTGAAATCAAGACATTACGAAGGCACAAAGCCAAAACCTATGCGCATGGCGCATATCACATATGCCCAGGCACCACACATGCTCAGGCATCATATGCCCAGGCACCACAGATGCTCACGCATCACATATGCGCGTGGCGCATCCGCGCGTGGCGCATCCGCGCGTGGCGCATATCACATGCTCGTGCATATCACATCTGCGCATGAAACATCTGCGCGTGAGAATAAAGAGAAGACCTCGCGCATCCTCAGGATAGGCGCGTATCACACATGCACATAATCAACCTCGTCCTTATCCAAATCAGGATTAGGGCAACCTTGATTGTGCACGTCAGACAACCTTCCAGAAGGTATCTTTTTAAGGAAATAAGAATATGCTGATGTTGACAGCTGCCAAATGAAAGGTGGACAACTCAGCATAACACATGTGCTACCACGTGATTACAACCAATGAGAAAGCACCAGGTGTCCCAGAGGACACGTGGCGCAGAGCAATTGGAGGAGGCCAACAAGGCTGAGCCCAATCAGTGGAAACCCTAGCACTATAAATACAGCATCAACTCCACAAGGAAAGGATCATCCAACAACACACAGTTACAGTCAGTAACACACACAATCACAGCAAATCACAGAGTATTCAGCTATTAAGCAATACTCTCCAGATTTCCTTACTCTCATAACATTATCTTCTCCTACAAATACTTATTCTCACACCGGAGGGTTACCCCAAAGAGGACCCCTCTGTCCCTTTCTGAGGGGTAAGTTGACGGTGCTGTTCATTTTGTAGGTGGAAGAGCCCAGATCCAAGAAAACCATCGGTGAAGAAGCATAATCAAACCCGAGGAAAGTAGATCGTCCACCAGTGAGTCGATCCACGTTTCTTCAATCTTCTAAAAATAAGATCAAAGATCAGAAACTTACAAATATGGATAATCTCATGGGTTGGAAAGTTTATTTTGAAGAATATATCGGTTTGATTAATAAAGATTTGTTGATACCAATCAAAGAAAGGGGTTATTATCCTCCACTGTGGGAAGATAAACTATTCTCTAGGTGTGTGCCAAAACCATATTCGGAATTGAATTCTTGTCAGAAAGTTTAGAATGATTGCGAAAAGAAGGTGTTCGCTATATTGTCATAGGCAGTATCATTTGATGTCACATATGAATCCAGAAAACACATATATTCATATGAGTTATGGATTGCTCTTGATCGACAATATGCTGATCATCAAAAGAAACAGTTGTGGATAAGCAGTCTTAAGCCCGAGTTTGATATATTCAAGCACTTGCCTAATGAAAGTCTAATCATATTGATTGAAAGATTTTTAGATCTGTTAAAGGCAATGAATGAAAACAAAGTTCATGTATCAAATGAAAAGATTAAAGAAAGATTGATTAATGTTTTCCACGTTCAAGATTCAAGAGTTATTCATGAAAAGGCTTTTTTAGGATTGCCTGATGAATCGTTCAATATACAAGAAAAAATGGCATCAACTTGTTTAAAAGACAATCAAGAGCTAGAACGGTATTCTTGATAAGTATACCATGAAGTTCTCGCACGATATGTATGAATCATATGGAACTGTGATCATGACACCTAAATCTACATCATTCAAGACTGAACAAGAAGATCCACATCCAATGGAACTGTGATCATGACACCTAAATCTACATCATTCTTGGTCTTGGTGTGTACCGAAAAAGAAATGGAATCTATCGAGATTATAACTGTACCAAAGAAAAAGAGTTTTTCCAGATGAGGATCGGTTAACTCGATATTTATCTACGAAACTGAAAACACACGGAGTTTGTTTTGGTGCGTTTCGGTACAAATCGATGAACAAAAGTTGAACAATTAAGAACACAAGATGTAAATATTAACTTGTTGAAGCTCATTATAAATTTCGACACAGTTTAATTACAAATTGGATACAAATTAAGTCTAGAACTCCTAACTAACTAACAAATGAACATGTATTTTTACTAATCAGCCCATTCTCTAACTTCACCTCCCATTCTCTAACTTTTCATTCATTCTCTTCACTTACCCTTCATTTTCTACAATTGCCCTTCATTCTCTACAATTATCTTTCATTCTCTAACTTTATCTCCCATTCTCTACATTCTTTAGGCATATGAACCTTATTTAAAGACAACCGACTAATTAGTTCAACTCTCAGCACTTGTCACACCAAAAGTATACTAACAAACTCCCCCTTAACAATTGCTGGAGATCGTTAAGATTTTGTCTTTGTCACTTTCAGTTGGTCTTTCACATTATTGTCACGTCCGTCTTTATACAGGTAATGCCACGTTGAAAATGCATTAAAAAAATCTCCTTTGGCATTAGCTATATGTCTCCAATCTTTAGTGGCTTTTGGTATGTACACATGATCAGTAACTTCACTCTTCCTTAATATAGTAGTTTTTAGCTTCTTCATTTCTCCATCTTGAGAAGATATAAGAATTGAGTAAATCATAAATCTTCATAAAACTGCAATCAATCAACACATTCCATTAATAAACTGTAAAGTTTATCTTGATTTAGCATTTGAGCACAAAATAGTATGAACAAGAATGTGTAATGTCGGAAACAATTTTTGTAGCACAACAAAACAGTTTGAAAATATATATCACTTGTCGAAAGATCAAAAATAAATTGGAAAGAAAATGCTTTTGGCTTTTACAGACTTAATACTAAACACATCCAAAATATTTTTGATTTTTCAAAATTTATATCAAAAGACACCTAAAATATTTTTGAATTTTTCTCAAAATAACGACATTATTATCCACATAATCCAAAGATGAATGCAGATATAATTGTCCTATTTAAACTTTATACATATATTTCAATAGCTTTACGATACGTTTTAGATTCAATTAAGCACAAAACTGATGTGGACCCCACCTATCAGACATAATATTATCATATACACTGAATTGTCACATGTATTGTTTTTCACATTCTTAAAAAGATTAGTTGTGACTTATGCAAAAATAATAAAAAGAAAATAGAGCAGAAGGTTAAATTTGTCACTTAAGATCGGTATTACTACAAGCGGATAAGGTTCTGTATAAAAAAAATAAAAAAAAGTTAAAGAGTGTATAAGGCCTTAACAATTATTTCGGATAATACCGTTATCACATGGAGAAAGTCCAAGGCTTTATACGAAACACCAAAGAAAATAAAGAAGAATATTCAAATCTTAACCCTCATGTCGGATAGTCTTATCACCCAAAGAGAATACAAGAATTTTAATAAAAATAAAGTTTAATTTCTTTGCAAAATAAAAGGAAGAAAAAAATAAGATTATTTTTTCACAAAATGAACGCATGTACATACAACAATCTTTAAACTTTTTGAAACTTAAAAGTTGATATTAACTATGTCGTCGGTATTGCGATAGCGACGTCATAGTCTTCGCTAAAAGTCACGGAAATAAAACACCGGTTAACAGGATTCTAGCAACCTTTAGAGGTGACACCTTTTATGTCGGATAGTCTTATCACGCAAATACCGTGTGTAAGGCCTTAACAATTATTTCGGATAATACCGTTATCACAAGGAGAAAGCCCAAGGCTTTATATGAAACACTAAAGAAAATAAAGAAGAATATTCAAATCTTAACCCTCATGTCGGATAGTCTTATCACGCAAAGAAAATACAAGAATTTTAATAAAAATAAAGTTTAATTTCTTTGCAAAATAAAAGAAAGAAAACAATAAGCTTATTTTTTCACAAAATGAACGCATGCACATACAACAATCTTTAAACTTTTTGAAACTTAAAAGTTGATATTAACTATGTCGTCGGTATTGCAATAGCGACGTCATAGTCTTCGCTAAAAGTCACGGAAATAAAACACCGGTTAACCGGATTCTAGCAACCTTTAGCGGCGACACCTTTTATGTCGGATAGTCTTATCACGCAAATACCGTGTGTAAGGCCTTAACAATTATTTCGGATAATACCATTATCACAAGGAAAAAAGGCCAAGGCTTTATACGAAACACCAAAGAAAATAAAGAAGAATATTCAAATCATAACCCTCATGTCGGATAGTCTTATCACCTAAAGAGAATACAAGAATTTTAATAAAAAAAATAAAGTTTAATTTCTTTGCAAAATAAAAGAAAAAAAAATACGCTTATTTTTTCACAAAATGAACGCATGTACATACAACAATCTTTAAACTTTTTGAAACTTAAAAGTTGATATTAACTATGTCGTCGGTATTGCAATAGCGACGTCATAGTCTACGCTAAAAGTCACGAAAATAAAACACCGGTTAACCGGATTCTAGCAACCTTTAGCGGCGACACCTTTTAGTGGCGACATTGGACTGTTAGTGATGATATTAGACCATTAGCGACAAAGTATTGACGGTGACTCGTCGTTGTACTTTAGCGACCACATTCGGGGTCATTCGCTGTCATACCCCGAATAGGGGTCTGAACGTGACGACTGAATACCAGCCAAAACACAACGGAAATAAGGTAACAAATTTATATTATGACACTAGGTCAAAGTTACAGTCGAATGTCTAATACAACTACAAAGCTTGAAATTCAACTACCATCTAATTAGGTGAAAATGTTCTACTATCCATCATGGCTTCTTTAGGTTACGCTATACGGTTCGACATAAGTCTTCTAAAAGTATCTTCTATCTCCAAGCGAGCACTTGTTTAAGACTCTAAATCTCCATATCCGAATAAAAAGAATGTACATGAACACATGCTTAAAATAATTGGGTCAACTAAAAAGTTGGTGAGTTAATGAGTTTAATTTATAAAAATATATATATATATATACACATATATAATCTAAAAAGTATGGTGCACATTAAGCAAGTTCACAATCAAACCTGTGTCCACGACCCGTGAGCATCTAAAATATATAAACCCATTACCCATACCCCTTATTGTTGTGGATCAAATTTACTTATGACTGCCAACATAAGTTACAAAACTGAGCCGATATATGTCACAAGATAACCATTATATCATTCAGTGGAAGATCGTCCATGATATAGGCCCACTGTGTTCAGGGGTCTTCCCCATATAGTACGAACCATATACCTCGTGGCTCCTAATGGAGTTAATAATTGTTCTACAAAGTCGCGGATTGTTTATGGCAGTTAAATTGGTCTTGTTAGTAATACACCAATAATTTTAAAACATATAGAAGCATGTATCCACCCAAAAATTTAATAAAAATGGTAGTGCATAAACTCACTTGGGTCTATGCGTGAAAATAGAATTAATAATGAAATCTTATATGCTACATCGAAACGGCTCCAAATTAGAGACATTTCTAAATTCATACAACGTGTCATAATGGGTGATATGTGTAATAGAAAACGTGCACATGAGCTAATGGAGTTCATGTTATATTTTGTTTAGGTTTTATAGATTATCGTTGATATAGTTTCTTTAATTATAATAGTTAGTTTTGTCTTGTAAGACTATAGCTAAAGGACATGATAGATTGATATATATAAACCTAAATATATACTAAGTTATGATAATAATACATTTATTATACGTCGGTTGTCTTTAACAAATGAATCTATCAACTTTTGTTTATAATGTAATTTATTATTAGTCCTATACGTATTTTAGAAACCTTTATAACATATTTTAAGTCTTTAAAGAGTATGGAACCTTAATTTTTGAATTTTTGAATTTTTGAGATGTTAGTTACGACTTTTGTATTTTAATCTTTATATTAATATTAAAAGTACAAGAACTACTAAAACATATTTTTGTGATATATTATACTGCAAAATAATATAATTTAAAATTTTAAAGTAGCTTAGCCATGTTTTTGAATTTACCTATTTTTATGGCATCTAAATATTTAAATAATCACTTAAATTTATTTTATGTTTCAAAACACTATTGGGGTGGATTGAGACCTGCTATTAACTCATTTTAAGTTATTATTATTATTATTATTATTATTATTATTATTATTATTATTATTATTATTATTATTATTATTATTGTGGTAGAAGACAAGGTTTTGGGTTTTGTTCAGGGTCTTTAATGTGTGTTCATTCGATTTTACAGCTATATTAGTTTTTATTGGCCTTTATTATCTAATTCCATTAAGAATACATATATAAACTTTTTATAGCTAATAAAATTTTCTATTGTAACGTATGTTGATATATGAAACTCCTTTGGTTTGTCGAAATCATCTTTAATGCAAAAATGTCACTGCTTCGGGTATTCAAATGTAAGTTCATATATAAAGTTAAAAGTACACTTTTAGATAGATTATAAGACCTGGAAATATATTTATAAAATATCATATTGGCTTGTTAAAGTCTCGCTTTAAAATAAACAAGTTCATTAATAATGCTTTTACTCGTTTTCAACAATTTTAATGGGTTTATACATGACTTATTCCCAATGGTTGATACGAGAAAGGTTAATAGGGTTTGGTTACTGTAAGTTTAGTGGTTGTAGGTTATGGGTCATGTGGGACATTATCCGTGCCTAACTAGTGCATAAAACTCAAAATTTAGCGTTGTAAATGTAGATTTTTGGTTTGGTTTTGCGTGCCTTAAATTAGGGCTGAATATACGCATGCGTGGATGACTTCAAGGAAGTCTAGAGATCTGTGATGAATGTGGACATGATAACACAGAGTTTAGGGGGGAAATGATTGTAAGAGTTGTTAGCGTTGTACGTGAAATTAAGGGTTGGGTGAGGGGCTGGATTATGATGATCCTTAAGCCTCAGAGGTGGTTTAGCATCTGTGAAAAGAACATGGGAATGATCAGGGCTTATAGCCAAGAAACAATCAAGAAAGTTTGTAATACATGATTCGATAAGGGCTGTTATGGGTTGAGCAGGAGGGGCTGTGACATTCTGTAAAATGAGTTAGGAATTATTAGAATTTAGATTAACACACCTAAGTGTCATAACTTACAAGATTCATAAGTTTGATGATCAGACCTTGGAATTGAGTTTGGCCATTTCAAAGCAGTAGCATGGCTAGTTTTAGGGTGCTTGGATCGTGATTAAGGGCTGGGCAATCACAAGGACGTTTGTGTGACGGTATAGAACCGAGGATTTGAAAAAGAACTATGCAAGATTGAAGATGAATTTCATGTTTTGCTTGAAAAACACTTGGAATTGGTTTGTGAATTGTTCAAGATACCAAACAAGGCTGGAACAAGAGGGTTTGAGGCTGGAAAAGAGTAATCAAGAGAGTTTTTGAGAGGGATGAAAGAGCTGAAACTTGTCATGGATCTATATAGACAATTTCATATAGATGCATGCCAAGTCTTTTCTTGAATGGTAACTGGAGAGGGAAATATTGTTGCCTGCAACTAAATCTAGACCCAGGGATATAGGGTTTGACTTTGGGAAGATATATGCATTATTTGGTAAGATTTGGAAGTCATTGACTTTAGTAAAGATATTTGTAGAAATTGCATGATGAAAGAAAAATGAAAATTCGTATATAGGGGGGTGGTGGACTTGAAATTGATTTTGTGGATTTAAGTGGGATTTGGCTTTAGGGGTGGTAGAGGTCAACGTATATTGTGGGTTAAATATGGATTCTTATGATTAAAATTAGTAAAGCATGTTAGTGATAAACTAAGTTTTGAAATTTGAATATCAAAGTTTATAGATAATTAAAACATGTGTGAAGCTGGAGAAGAGATCAACGGAATTTGGGAGAAGGAAATGAATATTATTAATTTCTTGCTTAATGTAAATAATCTTATTAATTAGTGTGTGTACATGCACACGCATTGAACAAATTTTATGTGAAAAAGAAATAAGGAGATTTTATAACTTCATGCATTTCATGATTAGTTAGTTCCATCTAGAAGTAAATTAATCCAAATATTTCGTCATGTAAAGGTTTTTGAAAAAGAAAATATACAAGGTATGGGCAGTCAGTGGCGGATCTATGGTACAAATGGGTAGTTCCTCGGAACCACCCGAGTTTTGAAATAATAGTGTATTTATGTATAAAAAATATTAAAGGAACCACATTATAAATTGAAAAGGAACCACCACATTTTTATTTGACGCGCTTGTACAGCTGGTAAGTTGTTGATTTTGCAACCTAGAGGTCACATGTTCGATTCCGTTTTTTACACTTATTTTTTTTAACTCACTCTTATACCAATTAGGGTTTTATAATAATAATACACAAACACCACAAAACACACTACAACGCCTCTCTCCTGATCCCTCTTCAAGATTACCAGCCGTCCCCGTTCGTTCTCCGACCACCGCGGTACCGCCGCAGCTTTTCCGGCCGTCCTTCTACACTCCTCCCGCTGCTGTATAACCTTCCACTCTTCCTCGAAGCTTGATTGTTCGAATCCTCCCACTTTGAAGGAAAAGTTACATTCTTTGTTAGATGTTAATTGCTCTTTTTCTTCTTCTTCAATGTTAATTGTTCTTAACTGTTATTGTTGGTTTCAATTTGTTAGGTTGTTAGAAAGATAAGCTGCAGAAGGTTTTGAAGAGTGGATTAGAGGGTGTTTGTTAAATGTTGAATTATTATTATTAAAAGTGGAACAATAATAATAAAGTTGATTGTTCGTTGAACTGGGTGTTTTGATTTAAATGGTGTTAGTTGCTTTTGGATTTTGAGAAGGTTGTTATGTTTTGGATTCTGGCTTCCTACTATTTTAATGTATTCTCTCTGTTCTTTTAAGCGTAGTTGTCAAAGGCGCAAGGCGCGCTTAAAATGTCCTTAGATTAACAAGGCACGTAGCATAAGCATATCGTTTTTAGGGGCAATACACATTCAAGGCGTTGTGACTTGTGAGCCTTGGGTCTAGGCACAGCGTCTTAGTTTTTAATTTGCTATTTTATCGTATTTTTATTTGTTATGAACTTTGCCCGAACTATTGAACCTACCCGAACCTCAAACCGACCCGGAATTTTTTATACCCGACTATATGAAATTGAAATAACAAAAAGTAGTGCACCACCTGACAAAAATTCCTGAATCCGCCACTGTGGGCAGTTGTTTTCAACAGAAAAAATGATATATGATATATTGTTATCACATATTATATAAGATGATCACATATTATACCTATGGGTATATATAGATAATATATTATGTATAGTGTATGCGAATCTTTATAAGAAGTTGGAAACATCAATGCTGGTTCAGTTGCAAAAGAAAACATTTTGGACTAAAGATGGTATAAGTGACTGAACTTTGGGGATGATTTTGGTACTTTACTCTTCTTTTAAATAAAAAAATCAACCCCACAATCTTATAACGCATGACAAAATATTGTTAGTACAAAATCTTGTTCGCTAATGATTAAAAGGTGTATGGTCAACTAGACTAATGATGGAAATTATGAGAAAAAGGTTTGTTAAATAAATGAACATTTTTATAATTATGTTTATTGGCTAAATGAAGATGTTTTTTTTTTGTTATTTCTATTTTAAAAAGAGTTAACCGTCTAAAAAATCTAGTTTTTAGTATATAAGTGAATAATTTAAGTAGATACCACTTTGTTGTATGAAACTCGGATTGTTATCGTCTATATGTTGTGGTGATTAAAGATTCAAAGCATAAAAACTGTTTGGCGTCATGTAGGTACAAATGGGCAAAGTCACCTGCTGTTTGAATTCATGATCACCACTCAGGTGTTGAAATGTCTTCATTTAACACCTATGCCACAATGTGCTTTGCACGCATCTCATATTTCTTTTTTCACTATATACACCTTTATAAATCACCAACTCTATATATCAACCCACAACAAAAACAAAAACAAAAACAATAATAACAAGAAAACATTCACACACAAAAGCCATGAGTTCCATCAAATCCTAGGGAAACTCGACGAAGCCGATCAAATGCGGCTCTACGCTCACAGAAAAACAAGAAAGAGAATTGCGGTCATTGCATTATCATCTCTCATTCTTGTTATTGTCGTAGTTTCAGCAGTTGTGGGAGCTACACAAAGCAAAAACCACACCCATAACGGTAATGACTCGCAATCTCATTCCCCTTTGGCTTCAATCAAAGCTATTTGTGATTCTACATTGTACCCAGATACATGTTACACGTCGCTCACGCCTCTAGTCAATTCCACGCATATCCAGCCTGACGAGTTACTCAAACTCCCTGTAGTTGTCGCAATGAAGGAGCTATCGAAAGCATCCACACTTCCGGAGCTCAAAAACTGCAGTGAGCTATTGGATCTAGCTCTTGATCATCTCAATGATACACTATCATCGGCAAAAGATGTCGATTTGGTATCATTAGGCGGTTTATTTGACGATCTAATCACATGGCTAAGCGCGGCTGGCACGTATCAGCAAACATGCATCGACAATGTTGAAGACGCTGTTGTAGGCTTCCTTCAGAGAGCAAGCGAGTTAACAAGCAACTGCCTTGCAATCATCAAACGGTTTTCGAGTGTCATAAACGCTTCCAACCAACGAAGAAGATTGATGAGTTTAGCAGGTGGCAATGAGTTGCCAGAATGGTTGTCTATGAAAGACCGGAAGCTGCTGCAGATCACAAAGCTAGCGGATGAAATCAAAGCTGATGCGGTGGTTGCGCAGGACGGATCAGGCAATTATAAGAGAATTGTGGATGCTCTAAAGGAAGTTCCTGATAAGAGCAAGAAAAGATTTGTGATATATGTGAAGAAGGGAATTTACTTTGAGAATGTTAGGGTTGAAAAACTCAAATGGAATGCATTATGATTGGGGAGGGCATGGATTCTACAATTGTGTCCGGAAGTTTAAATGTAGTTGATGGCACACCAACATTTCAGTCTGCAACTTTTGGTGAGAATATACATACATTTACTGAACATTCCTTGGAGTTCGCGTATCAACAAATAAACTTGGCAAGTTTGTTTGCTGGTCAGGCGAACTCCGAAAGAAATTATCAAATTTTGTATGAGCTTGCTCACACGATACCAAGCTTTCTCCAAGTAAAAAGATTTCACAAAATGTCTAATAATCTTAAGTTAAATTTGAAACCACCTACTAACTCGAAAAATCAGTTAGCGGTTTGTTCACAATGTTATTTGCGTTTATAATTAACTTTTTTATTGATGCAGCTGTGTTCGGAAAAGGGTTTATAGCCCGTGATATGGGGTTCCGCAACACTGCTGGTGCGGTCAAGCATCAAGCGGTAGCACTAATGTCGACAGCAGACCAGTCTGTATTCTACCGTTGCAGGATCGATGCTTTCCAAGACTCTCTTTACGTACATTCAAACCGTCAGTTTTATAGAGAATGTAACATTTATGGCACAGTTGACTTCATTTTTGGCAACTCAGCTGTTGTTATTCAAAATTGTAACATACTACCCCGGAGACCAATGCCGGGACAACAAAACACGATCACAGCACAAGGCAAGTTCGATCCAAATCAAAACACTGGCATTTCGATCCAAAACTGCACCATCTGGCCTTACGGGAACTTGAGCGATGTTCATACGTTTCTTGGACGTCCATGGAAGAACTATTCAACCACAGTTTTTATAAACAGCATGATGGGAAGCTTGATTGATCCAAAAGGATGGTTGCCATGGGTGGGTTCATCAGCTCCATACACCATATTCTACGCGGAATTTGCTAATTATGGTCCCGGTGGAGTTACAAAGAATAGGGTTACTTGGAAAGGACTGAAGTTCATAACGAGCAAGCAAGCAAGCAAGTTCACTGTCACACCGTTTATCCAAGGAGACAAGTGGGTTAAAGATGCCGGTGTTCCCTATAAATCAGGACTCTGATATATGCAACATCATCTAAATTATTTGTTTTTTAAATTTCAAACTCCTTTTTTTATTTTTTTTTTCTTTTGGTGTGTTTGTTATTCACACTAATTTTCTAACTTATGATCTCCGCATGAATGTGTTGCGTGTAGTGTGTATACATTACTTACTTGATTACGGTTGGGGAATTTGATGTGTGAGGAAAAACACTCTTTTTAACTTTTAGATACTAAAACAAATTAAGCTGGAATGATTAATTTTTGTTTCTTATCGAAGTCTACTTGAGTGCTTATATATGTAAACTAACAAGATCAACGGGTAAACAAATATAAAACAGAATAATTCAAATAAAATGCAATAAATTAAGAAACAACACTAATGGCCCGAACGCATTATTCATAGTAACAACGTCTCTCAACTTTTATGGCGAAGGAAAAATTATTTACATCTCTGTTTTATGTATTGAAATTCTGAGATGAAAAAAAGTAAACTAAGACAACCATATTTGAGATGAAAAAAGAGTAAACTAAGACAACATTATTATTTTTTTTCCTGGTGTCACCAGCGGCTCTGCTAAAAGTAGAAATAATTAATGTGAGGAAGACGACCTAATATCAAAATATGATTAACTGGGCATTTTTAAATAACTAAGCAATGGCCCATTTTGTTATGAAAGAACGGTTTGGCACTTTTTAAATAGTGAAGTCTAACAAGGTTTTAACTATTTGTTTGTTTCTTTTACTCAACTTCGTAGAATAATGTTAACGTTTTTATTTACTTTTTAAGTTTGTTTAGTTTATTATTTATTAATTATGGAATAAGCATTTAGTTTTCTTACTAATGTCTGAATATGTTTTATATTGTTTGGACTCTATATAATTATGACATTCGTGACAAAGCGAGGTATACCTTGTTTATTACATAACGAGTAAACAATTAACAGGTTATTTCGTAACAGTAAACCATTAACCGAACGATACTAATAATGACCCGGATATATCGGGGGGCATATGCAAGTGATATATGTATTATAACAACTAACATGTTGATATTATAGCTCCAGTATTTGCAAAAACGTTTAAACGAAAAAAATTTCGTTTATCAATACGTTGTGATATTCAATCCAAACACAAGTACCAAAAGAAGTATTGTATAATCCGTTTTGCCGAAAAAAGAGTTATAAAACACTTATTTGAGATGTTTTAGGCAAATCATGAAAATATTATGATTTTTACAATGAGTCAGTAAGTTTTGTTAATTTACAAAACTTAGATGAAAAACACTCGTTTTTGCGATGTTTATCACACCCGAACTATTTTTCTCATCAAAAATCAAACCCAGGCAAAATTTGGTCACGGCATTTCACGTTTGGCATGCAAAACAAGGCATTAGTGGCCAAAAGAGGGCCCATAGTGGCGGCCACAACCCATGGGGTCCCACCCCTTAACATATCTTAACGTATAAGCTTCAATACTTGATTATTTCACAAAATATATTACAACTAACTCAAAACACATCTGCTACTCTCTAATTCCAGCTAAAATCCTAAAGTAAAATTCATTTTTGATGAGTTTTGAAGCTTGTTTAATCATGTTTAAACCTAAAGATTATGTTTTGATTAGTGAAAACCATGTTTAACCATGTAAAAACCATCAAAATAGTTCAAAGACATATTTTGATCCTAAGCATGGTTACAAATCAAAATCAAATACTTTTTTTTTTGCCAAAAACACAGATTATCGCTTTTTACGGTTTAAAAACTCGATTTCAAACCCTAGTCGAAACCTTATGTTACAAGGGTGGATAATTGATGTTATATGCTTGATTTTTTGTTACTTGATCTATAGATACACTATATAGCTAAATAAGAACCCGGAAACTTGAAAAGAGGGCTTAACCGATTGAAAATCGCAACGATATCACCCAAAACACTCGTTTAGGGGCTGTTTAGGATTAGAATGTAACATGATTTTTTTAGCCTATGAAAATTGTTAGGGACATCAAGGATCATATGAATGAGTCCGTGTCAATATTTGGTAATATTTTGATAAACGGAGAATATTTAGCGATTTTATTACCGATTATTGATGATTTACTGGAAAAAATAAAAAACCAGTTTGGAAAGTTTTGAAATTTTGTGGAGAACTCAGAAATATCCTTGTAAGATCAGACATGAAATTCGGAGTCCATTGTAGAAACCTTGATATGGTTTGTGGTGTCTCTTTTAATCGAGTTTTAACGATAGATTTGTGCTCAAAAAGGGTATTATAGCTAAAGATTTAAGTTATGGAACTTTTTAAGAGATTATATGAAAGTATTTTGACCACTAAAAAAATCAGATTTTTAGAGTACCGTTTGATATAAACGGAGGATTTATTGGTTAAATATAACATATAGAATGAACTTTTATAAGTAAGTTTAATAATTCTGAAAATATTTTTATAAAAATCTACACATTTTCATTTGTAATTTTGAAAATCTCATAACTTAAATATATTTAAATAAAATCTTAATTTAAAGATTTAATAAAAATAAGTTTTATAAAACCCACAATGTTATGATTAATGAACCGACTGCTATATCAAAACATCAAAAGTGGTCATTATCATAGTTTTGAATAAATTTAGTAAGAACGAACTTTTTAATTTCCGGAAAATTCGGATGAATTGTACGCATTTTGTACGTCAAATACGCATAAAATCAAATATGAACCATGTAGCAAATCCGGACATCTAAACCCTAATTTTCTTTTATAAATTGAATCATTATATCAAATAGTACGTCTACTCAAGTTTGTGTGATCTTACCTATTTTCGAAGCGCGTAAACGACTAACTCGGCCAGGCAAGTAAAATGGTGAAACTGAGCCAAACAGATTTTGAATATTAGGCACTATATAACGTTACAATCTAAGACTACTGACATGTGCTGGGCGTAACAACCATACCCAGACTAGATATACAGACCGATACAGTTTAAAGAATGTACTAGTATTAATAGTACATTAACGATTATAGGATTCGAGCTATAATCGAGGCTTACTATTCACCGCAGCGTGTTACTGATACTATATTAGGATAATGTGAGTTTCATGACCCCACTTGTTAAACTGTTTTACGAACATTTGGGAAATCATGTTTATATACATACATATATATATATATATATCTAGAATCATGTTATGATGTGAATTGTCTAAGAGCTAACACTTGGAAGTCGCGCAAACAAGAGTGATTAATTTCGAGCCGGTGGCATGTGGATAGTACTATTGGTTTGACAAACCAAATTGATAGGGCCGGAGGGGTATGCTGGGACAATTTTACAATTACACATGACCATATAAACTTGTTGTAACATGATATGTGGTGTTAGACATAGTACCTTTGGGGCATGTTGCAATTGAGGCAATGGGGAATGCGTGGGCAGTGGAGGCCACGTGGTAAAAGCATGTCAAGGGTTCACTTGTGGCTTAGTATAATTACATCATAAATATTCATACTGTGAATACTATGATTACATATACCGATTTCGTATAAACTTGTGAAACTCACAAACTATTCGTAGTTGACCCATTTTACATGCTTTTTAGGTATACCAAAGTTGGAATGATGTGCTTATGTGTTATGTATTCGAGTGATGAAAAGTTGGAATGATGTGCTTATGTGTTATGTGTTCGAGTGATGAAAAGTTGGAATGATGTGCTTATGGAATGATGTGCTTATGCTTATACTGTTAAAGAATAAAGCTACTTTAAGAAGCGTTTATATTTGTGAAACGCTTAGTTTGTAACAGTAGTTAAAACAATGTAACATGATGTACATTAGTTTATTAATTTTCTTATAAACAATGTGGTTGTTACCAGAGGTGTATGTTGCATTTCCATATTACACTTATGGATTTGCCTATTCGGGGGGTGACAGAAGTTGGTATCAGAGCCATTGTTTATAAAGAATTAGGATGTCACTTAAGATACCTAATAGAGTCGCAGGCTCGATTATCTCTGGGAATAAATAATATAATAATATATACTAATGACTTTCGGGATAAACTCGAATGAGTAAGTGGGTTATATTGTCCGGGACGTAATTTTCTTGTACGAAAGAATCAGGGAAAAAGTCGCTAGACATTTGAATAGGTAAAAATGGCAACATATGTGTATAAAATATAAATTTAATTATCTTTACTATATATAATACACCAAAAAAGGCAAATTAAGACACTAGGTTTTTAAGTAATTTGCAACACCCAAAGTATTATGTAGAACCAATAAAGCATGTAGTAGAGGGGAAAATATGTCCACCACAAAATATGTTTTTCCGTAAATTCAGATTGTTAGAAAATAGTTACGACCCTCAAAGTTTACTAACTTTTTGTAAATTTAAAAAATTGGTACAACTTTTACCCCTCATGTATTTGAAAAGTTTATATATTTTCTTGTATTCTTCTATATCTCTAAATATATTACGTTTAAAAGAAAACTGAGCTTACCAATGCATCATACTTATTTTTGTCGACGTTTTGACATAAAATATATACAATACCTAGGTACATATTATAATGCACAAGTCACTATAGCATTAACGTACAACTCAAATATGCAATTATAAATCAATAAAATGTTTAAACACACAAACATCTATTAAAGTACAACCACCCATGTTCTGTTTTAGTTTATATATTATGAAATTACAAATTCAGTCCTCCCATTTATACAACTCACATTACAAAAACAAACACAATAAAATCAACTCAAATTAATGTCCTACGGATTACAGATTTGTAACCACTTTCCTACGGATTACAGATTTGTAACCACTTCACAAAAATTTAAAAGTCAAACTAAAACCACTAACATATATATGGTTTGCTCACATAAAAATAAGTGGTGTATAAAGCCTAACATTTTTCAATAAATGCAAAAAGAATAGTATCCTCCTATCAATAAATACAAATAAATTATTAATATCAATTTAAACGTTTTTTTAAATATCTATACTAACCTCTCAAAACAATATGCAAGACCATATCTATACTAACATCTCAAAACAATATGCAAGACCATATGCAACATAAGTATTCGTAGGCTCGTTGATTATTCTAGCACCACTCAAAACACCAATCACAACAACATCATTGGTAGCCCCTTTATGCATCATTGAAGAAAGTTGTACCAATAAACATGAAACAAACAATTAATATACACCCGATTCAAGAAACAAACAATTAATCAACACCTAATTTAATATAAATAGTTTTATAATGACATGTCTATTTTTTAAAAAAAGAAAAAAATAATTTAACGAAAAAGAGATAATTCATAAGCCTTATATTTACAAATTTTGTAGATAATTATTGAGATAATAATGATAAACGATTAAGTAAATTGTTTTATACATACAAATATAATTTTTATAAACGAACATAAAGTATATTAACAAGATATAGATAACTTATATTTTCAACTTTTATGATAACAATGATATACATATAAGTACATTTATCTTGTACGTTTGAAATCCTATTTAAACATTAATAAAAGCAAAATGTCATTAAAAAACTGAGCGGGAAACAAATAAACATTCTTCAAGTAACTAATTTGAAATTTTAAATACATCCATAATTGCTCCTATATCACGGGTAAAAAGAAAGTGGGGCAATGCCGTTTTTAAAATTTAACCCTATAAAGATATTATATAAGCAATAAGTGTTTAAATTAGACACAATTTCTTGTTTCACTCATAAATCATCCGACTGAAATCATAGAGCAACATAAGCTGAAAGATGATTCTTTACATCACACCGGCTACAAGCTTGAAGACAAGCAAAATCTTCAATCGAGCAAGGTAAATTCTTAAATTAATTTAATTTGTTTAGTTTTCAAATATTTCATGTATGCTTTTGTTAATTTTAGGTGCATCATCAAAATTTTTCAATGATTCTCCCTTAAAAGGTGACATATTTTATAGATAAAATTTCTGAATTTTTTGTAACTAATATATCATATGTTTATGTGAGTGTTAAAATTTTCACCCTTTACAGAATGATTCTTATAGTGTTGAGATCATTTCGTATGGGTCTGAATTTACTCCCTACAAATTTTAACTTCAACGTGAATTTTGTGACGAGGTAATACTATACATTTTACCTATTTTCTTAATTAACCATCTACTTTTTTTAACGATCGTGAATTTGCTGCTAAGGATCATCAATTCGCAATGAATACCAAATGGTTAAAAAATCTTGAAAAAAGGAATTGGAATGATGTAATTGATGTTTACGATTCTGATGAAAATGAAGATCAACAAGTGTTACATGATACATCAAATTCTGGCCTAAAGAGAAACTTTAAGATCAAGATACCACGTGTCTCTGTCCAGAAGCAGAATAGATTCCATCCGATATAATTTTATTCCTTGTTTTGTTTCCTTATGTTTTTTAGCAAACTTATGATCATATGTTTGGTTTATCCTTCCTAATTAAGAGCTAATGATATATAGGTTAGCTGAATATGTCTATTTATTAGCAATTGCATTTGGTTTTTAATGTTCAAATCTTGTATGTGTAAATTTTAAAAATAAACTATTATAATAAATTAAATAGTTAAATAAATGTATATGTATTATTATTTAATATCTTTAATTATAACAAAAAACATATAATTTAACATTTTTTTAACTCACATGTGAATTATTGTTATTATTAATTTTTTTTTGCTATATGTAAAACTATTGTTACAATGAAGAAAAAATTCAAATTAAAGAGAGAGAGAGAAACAGTTAAGCAATCTACAAACTATAGTTTGTTACTTGAATTTCAATAATGAAAATAATTATTAAAAGTTAACATATGCATAAACAACGTGGATGTTTTGTGCTTTTACTTTGTCTCTCATAATAATATCCTTTTAAGTAGGAATTTTAGTTTCTGATTTTGTTAAAAAGATCCTTTTCACTTATCACTTAACTAATATGTGCTTTGAATGACTATGTATGTGACTTAGATATCTATTATGCTTAGGTTGGTTTTTAGTGCTTGATTAAGATATCTTGATAAGTGTGTCAAATTATGCTTTGAAATGTTGAATCTCTATATATATCTGATATCTTGAATATGTTGAATAATTGATATGATGATGTGATTAAGACATGATAGAATTAGTCTTGGTTGAACATTATGTTAAGTCAGCTTGTGTTAATTCATGTCAATCATGTTCTAATTATTCTTGAATATGTTACTCATTGCTTGTGTCAAACTTTTGATTTTGTGTGAAACTTGTATGCTCAAATGAATATTTTTAAAAAGAAGTTTTTACAAATAATATGTGGCAAACTGAGGAAGTCGTTGGTGTGGAGAAATGATAAGATTATTCAGTTCAAAGCTTTATAGAAGCTCAAAAGGTTTTCATTGAAAATTGATCCAACCTTTTGGCAAATGATAGTTTATTGATTATTTATACAATCATATGGATTTAATAGGCTAAAAAGACTATTAGTGCATTCATTGATAAGTATGGTTGCTTTCCATGATGTGTAAAAACTGAGGTGATATAAACATAATGAATATGCTAAGCTTAATGTGGAGATACATTGTTGAATATGCATGTTTCAAGATAAATCTCTCCGAATGATAGGCAAAAAAGTGATAATCCAGTCATACACGAGTCTGTTGGTATTTGGTCACTCAAAATGAAACATCTTATGAATATGACAAGGAAAAAAACTGAGCAAAAAATGAGCAAAATTATTATCTATCAACCAAAACTTGATTGGTATCCAAAATTTGTAAAGAAAACAAACTTGAGGGTTTAAACTAGATTTACGGAGGTGGGGCATCATTATAAGTCCTAAGCACCTTGAATGTAAGGGTTGTAAGTCCGGATGACATGTAAGTCCAACGTTCAACCTCAAAAGTTTGTAAAGATCCACTACAAGAAATTTGGGTGTTTACCCCCACATAGTATGTGCGGGTAATAGCTTATCATATGTTGATAGTTGCCTTTACCTACACATAAATTAAGTGTCACTATGTGTAGACTCGCGACTGTTGAGATAGATCGTCACTCACACATCTGTTATGTGTAGGTATACACGATTTATACCTACACATATATGTGTAGCTAAAACTAATATATGTGTGGTTAGAAGTGTAACCATGTGCTTGAATGTCAGCTGACATGGCATGTGACATAGCACGTGATATGGCGGGTGATGTGGCTGGTGACGTGGCCTATGATGATGACACGTGTCTGGAATATATGTGTAGGTAAAAGTATTATTATGTGTAGGAAAAGTGGTCGATGTCTAGGTGTTGATTTTAGTATGTGTAGAAAGAAATATACATATGTGTGGACAATAACCACAATACATGTAGATAATGATTATAAAATACATACAAAAATGATATAAACACATCTATGACCAAATTACCATTCTTATTTAAAAATGTTTAAAACATCATTGTTCAAACCCCAAAATGAGAATACTAGTTACATAAACTGAAATACTTGAACTAACAAAACAAAAGGCATTCATAAGTCACTAACAAGTTAATAGAAAATCACAAAACTACTTCACTCATCGGTATTTTCACCGCACCCTGATGTATCTTCTTGAGATTGTCCTGATGCGCTTGGTGGTGGCATGATATTATTTGCAATTAGTGTTTGTTCCATAATTGCACATTGACCTTTAACTATTTCAAGTGCATCCACTAGCTCATCATAAGTTGGGCGCTTTGATTTTTGGGTGACCCCATGGTGTTTTTAGCAATAACTGGATCACGTCCCCATCCATGCAACAAATATAATTTACTATTAGTAATTGTAGGTGTTAAAAATGGTACTGAATTATAAATATAAAAATAAAAAACTAAAAGAAACAAAAGTGAGAGACTTACAGTTAGCTTGTGACGTAACGGCAACCGAACTTCATTCGGTACAAGCCTCCATTCTTTATATTGTAAGCTACAATTGTTACGCAAATGTAGCCACACTCATACATGAAAATGAGTCATTTTCGCATACTACTCGCCTTATTTGAAAATTAAACTCCACTGACAATCTCTTCTTAGATGCTTTCATTATCTTTCGAGCTCCCTTACCGCACGTAATGCCACGTTTTGTCCTTATCACACCATTACCAATTTCTTCCTCTGTCTCATAAACTGTGTCTAAAAAAAGTAGAAGAACATTTACAATATTACCTACTAAAAATTATTAAAATGTTTTGTTTTATGGTCGTACCATTATCGATTTCTTTCTCTGGTTGAGATTGCCCAACATTAATAACCTGGTTTGCAGAGCCCGGATCAGGTTCATGGCTTGAGAGTGAAGGGATTGAATTTGTTAGATGTAACATATGTTGTGTTACTTTAAAAATAAAAATACATATGCATAAATTAGTGCAGGGTGTACCCAATAAGAAAAGGAAAACAGTCATATACACAAGCCACATACCAGTACATCGTCCATCTTCCCTAAGTCAACTGCCTCGTCTTCCACCTAGGCCACCTCGACTGGTCATTATGCTCTTCGAAAATACAAAAAAAAAATAAATTAAGCATTATATAAGTCAAAAGATAACATTGAATTTAACAATAAAAAGATTGTTACTCAAAATTTAAAAGAGTAATTGTAAGTTTTACGATTTGGATCATCAGAAGTATAGATTCAATATATAAGAAGCTAGAATATTAATAACATAACACACACAGGTTACGAACAAAACTTATAGAAACAAAATATTTGTCAGATCAAGAACAAGTTGATGATCTTAAGCTTAAGTAGAATACATGTTTGTAATCATTATCTTAAATAAAAAAGACATGCTTAAAAGATAATGATATTCTAATGAACTGATCATCATAATTGATTAGAAATTACGGGTAGTTTTTAACTGTTTTTGCGAAGAAGTCAAGATACTCATATGTAACCAAGTACCTTCCTTTGAGATGCACAAAGTTCATCTTCGGTATCTGATCCATTTGAAAATGACGGTTCGTCATCAATGGCTAATGGCATATACTCATCATTGCCTTCCAAACCCGCCCTTTTTTTCCTTTTCTTTTCGTGAAATTGGATTTGTACCCATAAATAAAGGTGTCATTTTATTCAGACCCATTGCTTTCATTCTCGCCTTGTTCTCTTATATTCTTTTCATTCTCTGTTTCTCATACTCCAACATTCTCGCTTATTTTTAACTTCAAGAACACAATTAGATTATAGATACATACAATTAATTGTTGAATTAATGTGTTCAGGCTACATGTCATGTTAGAATGGGTCGTTTCTAAAAAGGGCTATTGTGATCCGGGTTTAACTCAAAATAAAGATGAGACTTTGTATATTTGAATTAGGGCAACACTCGGATTTAGAGTGCCAAAAGTAAACAAGAAGTAAATAACATTATGGATCTAATACACCCTCTGCACTTAAGATTTAGGCATACTACAGAGGCTTAAATCGATCTGTTGATTCATGTGTGCGTGTTTCAGAATTACAAAAATAAGCATAGTGGGGTTGCAACCAAAACCATTTTACAGCCTAGTTATCACATTACTAAGAATAAACCAAACTCAATCACCAAGGAACAATAATAATACCTAACTTACAGTGAACAACATATGTAATACACCAATTCAGTTTTAACTATCAGAATAATTATAACAAAAAAAAAATAAAGAATAAAAGTTATTCGAATGATTTAGGGCTATTTACGGTTAAGCTAATTGAAAACAGATGCAACATGATTAAACTTCATAGCAAATATTCGAATTGAGTGATGTAAAATAAAAAAAAATACTAACCAGTGTATTCAATTAGGGATAGTAAACGATAGCAAATTAGGGATCTGGAGTAAAGCTCTGCTGTTGAAAAATAGCAAAACTTCATAAATAGAGGCAGACAATATATAACCAGCTTTGATTCATAATCCATTCCTTATTAAACTAAAATCTCTTATAAATGAAAATTGAGAAAATTGCTCCTTCATCCACCACTGTGATAGCAAAGAAAGAAGGATTCTTTGTCAGCTAGATAACTCTTTTTGACATATGAATATTTTATTATCTATTTAATTTAAAATTTAAACCATATAGATTGTAAGCCATATAAGTTATTTAAATATGACTAATATCCTACTATTATTTAAATTAATACCCATAGCGTATTTCTTTATATTTGATATGGCATCATGTTTTTATTTATTTGATATGAGATGATATTTCACATATAGTAATTTAAATTAACGAGTATAATAATTTAAAGAGGAATTGAGTGCATGTTTTAGATCTAAAGGCTAAAGAGTGGTAAATTATTGGCTTTGTGAGTTTACGTTCTTGTATATTAACCCTATATTTTATGTTAACATATTAATATATCATATTAATATATGATTTATATGACCTTATAACAAGCTCATACGTAACTTTTACAAATTATAATTATATTATAGTTATATATAAAAGAAATTAAATATTGAAAAAAAAACAAACATAGTTCATACTTATGCCTTTTAGATTTAAACGAAAGGAAATCAATTTTGGCTTTACTCGTTTAATTTGCCATGTCATTTCTAAAACAATAAAATACAATGTTATTGACTTAAGTTATATGAATCCAATATCAACACATATTTACATATTGTAATATATGTAGGTATTTATTTTGCCATGTCATCTTTTAAAAAATAAAACAAAATACTATTTACTTCATTATCTACATATTTTTTATGAATATTATGTGTTGGTAAAGATAATCAATTACCCACACATATATTAGTTATGAATATATATGAAGACAATTTAGCTACACATAATGAAAATTTTGTCACATATGTAGGTAATTTAATATTTAATTGACTGTCAAATTTGGAGGGAATTTTCCCACCAACATTAAGTAAAGTGTTAGTTATTATAAATAGATGTCATCAACTATTTCCCATACATATAAAAACATGTGTAGTTAACTACCCACACATTTACATGTGTAGGTAAATTATGTGTTGTTAAACACCCTAATTTCTTGTACTGATCTAAAAAGAAAATATTATTAAGAAAATATAAAAGTTCTGTTATAAAAATATATTTTGGCCAAATATCAGGGGTTGAAGTCAAATTGGGGTGATTTGGAGAAAGCCAAATAAGCTTTGAGAAGAGATATGGAACATCATAGTACAATAAGTATTATCTATTTTTGTATTATGCACTTAATTGAACTTTAAGCATATCACCAAAGTAATGAAATTCATGCTAAGTCATATACATGCTATTAACCTGCCTATTATTTCATAATAATGCTGAGAATGAAGTATTAAAGTGACTTAATCAATATGATCACATGTTGATATCTTTTCATAAAAAGGAAAAAGATTTGGAAGGATATAACTGAAATTTGATCTCATTATGCACCATTTGCTCTTAAACTTTGAACTTTAACAAGAAAACTGTTTGATGTGAAGATTAAGTCAAAAGTGTTGCATTTTCACCTTGAATATGTCTGATATGTTATTTCGTGTAAACTTTAATGTTTTTAAACTTTCGAGTAAACTTAGGTGTTTTTATTTGAAGTTTAACTCATTTGAGCAAACTTGATGGTTATTTGATTTGAAAAGAATTATTCATGTATTATCGAGTACACTTCAATGATTATGTACTTTCGAGTAAACTTAGTTTTTTAGAAGGTTATCTTCATCAAGCACACTTGATGAATATGTGATATACATGTCTGAATATGCTTTAAATACTTGATTCGATTAAACTTGGGTGTTTTAGTTGAAAATTGTATTTGTCAAGCATACTTCATAAGTTTGGTTTGGATCACATGATATTTTTCTGAAATTACAAGTGTTTTCAGTAAACCATGTTTACCGAGCAAACTTAATGCTTAGAGCACACTTGTTTATTATTATTATTATCTAAGTTTTCTCCTAGCATACTTGTATATTTAAGAAGTTTTCGAACAAACTTTACTTTTAAAGTACACTGTATGCTATGAGCATACTTGTATATTCAAATTAATATATCAAGTCTTCTTAAGCACACTTGGCACTTTTAAGGTACTGTCGAGTAAACTTTGCTTTGGAGTTTACTTGAATATATATTTCTGTTGGAACTTATGTTTTAGACCGATGCATCGAATTAATTTGTGGGTGAAAAATATACTATTTGGTCTCAACCAAGGGTGGATGGCTTGGAGACTAAGTCATGCTAGAATAGTATAAATAGATGTTTTTATTCATTTGTCTAGTATGAGTGTTTGTATTGTGTATGTGTGAGATTTAGGGTTTTATCCCTTTGAGAGAGTCTCCGCCTCCAGGATGAGCTCTCCTGGTGGTGGCTGAGATATTTCTTAATTGATTGTATGTATGAATGTATGTATGAGTGTTTCATCTTAATGAGAATCATTCGGCTAATATTTCATACTACCATTTCTATCTTGTTTGTGTTTTGATTACAATTGTTCATCCTATTATTGATTGTTAATCAAATCAGGCACTCTCCCAATACACCTCATCCGTCCAAACATCTTTCAAGAGTGAATCTGAGTGAGATTCGATCCTAACCCTAGACCCGAGCTCCACACCGTTGATTAATAACGACTATTTTCATGCTTCCGCACCGGGGCTCGGTTTTCACAGTTGGTATCAGAGCTGGGTTACCGAATCGTTCAGACTAACCACTGAACTGATTCACTTCGCTCTTGAATCTACCATGGACGTTAAACGATGAAGTTCGTTGAAATTATTTTTGGGGGTTTTGAAATTATTTGATGATTTGGAGAAAAGTATATGGATTGATGTTTGGGTTGATGACTCGTTCGGAGATCCAACATCAATTTCATGTTTATTTGATCAGAATGGTCCAGATCTGATGTAACAGTGTTATTTGGTTCGTTTTGGGGCAACTCTGTTCATTTGATGATTTCCAGATCTGAAAAGGTTGTGGATAAGATTGAAGATAGATTTCTTTTATTTATTTCGAGATGACCTGGATATTGCTCATCGAATCTTTTCAGATTTCGGAACTACTTTTTCGATCTGAAAGAATTAGGGTTTTGTTTGCTCGATATTGGTTTTGACAAGTGTGCTGCACAAACAAGATATGGTATGTTGGAAAACGTTGCCGTTAGTACAAACTGGTATGAAGAAGGTACAAGTCAAGAATGAACAGGTACTAGAGGCAATATTATCATTGTTTGTTGTAGCAAATGCAAAGTGAATATTCAAGCAGGTTCTGCAAGGGCAAATCAGTGATTGATGATGCAGAAATGAATTTTTGATGTTCCGGGCATACAATGAACATATAAGATTGATCTCGAGTAATGATAATGGTTAAGTGTTGCTCCGGGCACAGTTTGTGTTTTGCCCAAGCACAACTTTTGGTTCGGGCACAGTTTATCTCGGGCACATCTTATCTCGTGCATATCAAGTTTCAGTGTCAATTAACCCCTTGCATATCTTTGGTCTTTTCAAAAAAACTATCTTCTATCTTCCGGGCACACTTTGTGCTAGTGAAGTGTTTCCGGGCACACTTGTGTGATAATGAAAAAAAAAATGAATGAAAAATCACAAGTGTTTTGCTTTCTGGGCATACTTTGTGCTTCCGAGCACACTTTGTGCTTTCCGGGCACACTTTGTGCTTCCGAGCACACTTTGTGCTTTCCGGGCACACTTTGTGCTTTCCGGGCACACTTTGTGCTAGGAATGTTTCCAAGCACACTTTGTGCTAAGTGAAATGCTCCTGAGCACACTTTCGGGCACACTATGTGCTCGTAAAAAAATTGAAAAATCACTAGTATTTTGCTTCCGAGCACATTCTCGAGAACACTTCCGAGCACACTTCCGGTCACACTTTTGTTCCCGAGCATGCTCGGTAAAAAAAAATAAATAAATAAAATAAAATAATAATAATAATAATAAAAAAAATCACAAGTGCTGTGCTCCCAAGCACACTGTGTGCTAGGAAAAAGAGTGTGTGTGCTAAGAAACAGAAAGTTTGTGCTTGTGAAACATTTCAAATTTTTGAAGAAACATTTCAAATTTTTGAAGAAACTTTTAAGATTTTTGGTGCCGTTGACCGTTTGACCAAGCTGTTCTCTACGGAAGATATATACCAGGGGTATGTTGGTAATATTTCTCCAATCATCAACAAGCTTATGGAATTCAAACCTCATCCAATTTCACGACTTCATCAAAAGCTTTACAAGAACAAGTGTTGACACAAGCTTAAGGATTTAATCACTTTTAGTGTCAACCAACATATGAATATGTTTATTTTCAGATTCTTACAATCTTGATAAGGATGGTCAAGATTGTTTCACCCACACTTGATTTGAAGACACGTTCTTTAAAGACAATTGTAATGAAATTGGGGGAGTAAAAATCTTTGAATTTCATTTCAAATGACATGCTTCAAATCAAGTAAAAGGCTCAAGTTAACGAAAAGTTGATCAAGATCAATAATCTAAGGTTTGTCAAAGATGTTTCATCATTTTTAAGTTTTCAGATTTCCTAGTACAGATGAGAAGATAGAGTCATCTCCAGGCAACAATGTTGAAAGGATGATCAGTAGAGTCTCACCTCCTATGAAATAGTCACTTGAACAGTCAAGAACGGGTTATGGTTGACTTGAATGCTATCTTGATTCAGGGAATGGTTTGAAGATGAGTTACAAGGGAAGAAACAGATTTGAAGAATTGAAGATTATTTGATGATCACATTAAGTTTATTTCTTTTTGTGATAACCTTGTTACTTGAAGTTGATCTTTGAAGTTCAACGGCTCGTTCATATGCCCATACAACTATATCCAAAAGTGGTATAAGAGTGATAATTCGAAATGATCAATGGGAGAAGCTTAACGTGAGGGGGAGGATTTCAACGAAAGACAACGAGTTATGAGGTGATCACAGAAGAAATTCGATGGCATCGGTCTAAGGGGGAGATTGTTGGAACTTATGTTTTAGACCGATGCATCGAATTAATTTGTGGGTGAAAAATATACTATTTGGTCTCAACCAAGGGTGGATGGCTTGGAGACCAAGTCATGCTAGACTAGTATAAATAGATGTTTTTATTCATTTGTCTAGTATGAGTGTTTGTATTGTGTATGTGTGAGATTTAGGGTTTTATCCCTTTGAGAGAGTCTCCGCCTCCAGGATGAGCTCTCCTGGTGGCGGCTGAGATATTTCTTAATTGATTGTATGTATGAATGTATGTATGAGTGTTTCATCTTAATGAGAATCATTCGGCTAATATTTCGTACTACCATTTCTATCTTGTTTGTGTTTTTATTACAATTGTTCATCCTATTATTGATTGTTAATCAAATCAGGCTCTCTCCCAATACACCTCATCTGGCCAAACATCTTTCAAGAGTGAATATGAGTGAGATTCGATCCTAACCCTAGACCCGAGCTCCACACCGTTGATTAATAAAGACTATTTTCACGCTAACGCATCGGGGCTCGGTTTTCACAATTTCTTAAAAGATTAGTTAACTTTTTTTCTTTTCTAAGTGAAATCAAGTAAGGTTAGCATTAATAAGGTATTCAAGTAAGGTTGACGAATAGAAATATCTCTAAGTTACCTCTTTTGGGTTCTTTACTGATCTCGAGTAAAGTTGCCGATTTGATTAATTATACTTGATTATTTAACTTGTGATTTACTTCTCGAGCAATCTTGTATATTCGAGTAAGTTTCCTTCATTTTATCCACTTAGTTTATTTTTAATTACTTCAAATACCTGAGTAAAATCTGGGACGGGCAAGCTTTGAGAATATGCTTTATCGAGCAAGCTTTATGCTGGTATATTTAAAAATGGGTTTTTGGCAGTATTCTTATACTAAACGACAAAATTAAAACCACTTTCAAATGTACACAACATACACTATAAAAGGGGGGCTCAGAAAATTTTTCATTTCACCTTTTTCCCTCTTTTTCTCTTGCATTATTGCCGAATTGCTCGTTACCCAGAATCTCAATGGTTCACTAAATTTTTAAACCTAATTTGGTCATCCAACTAAATCCGACTCAGTAAGCTTCAATTGAATGATTTCTGACACTCATTATACGAGTTTAGGGTTTGAATGCATGTTCACTGACATCTCTTTTTCTGTGTAGGTTACTAATTTTTTGAAGAATAGGTTCTTAAATACTATTCTTTAATTTATTCTTCAAATATCACTTAATACATGAAACAATAATGAACTTTAATGACTAATATTTACTTTGAATGTTTTTTTGTTTGTGATTTTGTAGAAATGGTGTACTCATTTGAGAAGAAGCATAATATGTGCACCTTTCTCCAAGTCACAGAGGAGAACAGGCCGGTAGAGTTGATGATTAAGTGGCTACTATGATCGAATTTTCACTTCTCTCTTACTGAAAGCCCCATTATATACAAAAACCACCACATGGATTTCTGGAATTTTGCTCAATTAGAAGATGATGAGCATGGCAGACGAATAGAGGCTACCATACCTGGACATGAGATCGAGATAACTGAAAACTTGATAAAGACAAGTCTTTAATTTAACAATGATGTAGATGATCCGATAACCTTTACTACCCATCGATTGTTGAGGATTTTCCAAGAGAAAATGGGGTATCAAGGAGATGTGCATGAAGGGCAGTTCAAGAAGGGAATGTTTCCCATTTTGTACAGATTTCTTATGCACCACATTATACAACGTTTTACACCTCGGAGGGGTACTTGGACCCTCATGATCTGGGAAATCTCTAATGCCATGGTTGTTATCATATACAATCGGCCATTCAACTATTTAAAACTTATTTTTGAAGGCCTGATGGTTAATTTACGAAGGAGGAAGGATGACAGATTTTTGGTGTATCCTAGATTTTTACAAATCATATTCAACATTATTTGACCTGATCTACCAACCTTGGGCATAACACATGTATTGTAAGACCCAAACGTTTACAAAAGAATTTCAAGGTTCGTGGCTACAAGAAATTTTAATCCTGAGGTTGAATATGATATTCTCCCGTGGCTAATTAACAATAATATGGAGATCATGGAAGTGCCAGAGTCACCAAGGGTGACTAGTGATGAAGATGAGAGTGAGGATGATAATAGGACTTCTGAGTCCAATGATGATAATAATGGTGGAGGTAATGATGATATTGAACAAGTTATTATGCAGGAGGAGGAGGTTGTGAGGATAGATGATGTGGTAACTGATGTGATGGCCCATGCTCAGGGGGAGATAACAACCATTCATAACCTTGTTCCTACACGACCCACCTCACCCCAAACCCAATCACCACCTCAATACCAAACCCAAGACCCTTATATTCCATCCCCACCAACTTCACCACCAACCCAAACCCAAACCCACACCCACACCCAAACACAAATACCAGACCAACCAGAACATGAACCTTACATACCTGAATACATTCCAACCCTCCTTATAAACCAACCCAATACACCATACCAATCACCTACACATTCTGAAACATATAACCAATCACATATACCAACCTTCCAAATCATACATACATGTACACCCACAATACAAACTAGAAACCTATTACCAACAAACATTGAAAATATAATAGAATGCCCAAACCATGACACCCAACCATCCCAATCCCTGATCCATTTCTATCTCACCCATAAACTCCCTTTCCACTGATGCAAGAATGAGATTAGTTGACAGAAATATGATTATACTTAATGAAAAATGTGATTTGAGGATGGAGAATGATGAGTTAAAGAAGAGGAACACTATTTACAATCCCGATTAGAACATGAAGTGTCACAAATTCAAACTCTGGTCAGTGAGGTTGAGAAGAACTCAGCTGCACCAAAACAGGGGGAAAATTTGCATGTATCTGGTACAAATGATAACACTGTGGATGATGATGTGTTAAAATCTCTTGGTGATCTGTATGGAAGTGATGTGGAAGAGTAGGATGTAGAGGAAGAGATAGATGATAGAGGTTATGAAGCTGATGTGTCTGAGGATGTTTTCTAAGAATATAATTTGAATGACAATGATGATATGGTGGTGGAAAACATTAAAGTAAATGAGGATGAGAGGGAGGTTGAAGATGTTGTGAATAAGGCTGAGAAGCAGTTTGATGATGTTTTGACTGAGGCATAAACAAATAAACAGTTGAGGCTAACAGTGTCACTGATGAGATGGTGATCTCAGGTGAGACTATAGCCTTAACTGACAAAACTGAGGACTTAATTGATGATGATGAAGTAACATCAAATGTGGACGATGAGATCAATGACCTATTTAATGAAATTGACAACTTTCCACCCACAATGGTGAGGGAGTAGGTCCATCCAGACCTGAAACTGCTGATGAAGAAATGAGGAGGATAAAATGGAATGTAGTGTCAAAGGTGAATGAGGTGGATGATGAGTTCAATGACCTATTTAATGAAATTAACAAATTTCCACCCACAATGGTGAGGGGAGTAGGTCCATCCAGACATGAAACTGCTAATGAAGAAATGAGGAGGATAAAAGGGAAGGAAGTGGCTAAACATGAGGGCCAGCTGCAACCCTTGAAGCTTAAAAATATTCAATCTAGTGATGAAGTCTTGTTTGTGGATGAGTATGCTGAGGAGGCCATCAAAAGACATGACAATATTGTTTGAGAATGGTTGCGAAGGGAAATGATTACAAGATGTTTATCTAATAAAGAAGTTGACGAGTAGAGAATTATGATGGAGGAATTTGAATTGAAAAAAAAGCTTGATGAGGAGAAATGGAAGATTGATCAAGAAGTAATTGAACGGTTACTGAGGTTGTAGCAGACCGAGGAGACTGACAACTCTCTAGCAATTGTCATTTATAAATTCCAGCAACCCAAATCCCCAGAAATAAAATCCAAATCTCCTGAGCATGAACATACTATACCCACTACTACTGACAAGCTTGACATTGATAATCCTGATAGGCAGATGGTGACTGACATTGATGGCAAGAAAACTAAAGAAGAGCTGGTGAAAAGGGCTTGTGAAATGATGAATCAAAGTCTGTTTGATGAGATGAAGAAGGATGAGAAGAGCTGTCCTGTAGATTTATTGAGATATGCCAGAAAAAGAAAACGATTTGGTGTTGAAAATATTCCAGAGGAGGCTATGCCCAAAAGGCAGAAAAAGTCTATTGATGTGCTTCCTTTGCAGGCTGTGAAACCTGATGTGCATTTGGAGAATGAACCACATATTGATGCTTTAATTGATCTATCTGACATTAAAGATGAAATGGCTGACTTTCCTCATGTGAACATGACTGAAATTCGTAGAGAGAATATTCAAACAATGCTTGATGATGCTAGGAAGAAAATCCCAAAATTATAAGCCTAATGAATAATGGATATGAATTCAAAACATTGGCTTTGATGACCGATAAGGAGTTGGATGCTCTACTTGAACAAAAGATTAAAGAACTCAAGAAGATAAGGGAGAAAGAGAATAAGAACACTCAAAGATATCTAGCTTATTTGAGGCTTCACAATTTCTCTGATAAACAATTAAGCGACATGAGCTATGATGATCTTGAAGGTGTATACAAATCAACTAAGGACATAATTGAAAGGGAGGAGAAGGAAAGATTGAAAAAAGAAAGCTGTTGATGTGAAAGACAAAGTTGATCAATTGTACAAAAAGTATGGAGGTAAATGCAAATTTTTGATTGACCATGGTGTTAGTGTTGAACAAGTTATCAATATGAGCAAGAAAGATGTTGAGGAAAAGTTCAAGAGGATTTCTGAGAAAATCCACTCTGGTTCAACCTCAGTGAAAAGAAAATCAAGATTGATAAGCCTGGCTGAGAAAGAAAAGAAGAATTAGGAAAATGAGAAATAAGTCTTGCTAGAGAGGTTGATGACTGCAATAGGTGAGGGGGAGAAGGTTAAGAAGATGAGCTATAAAGAAAAATTAAGTCTATATGAGTCTGAGCTTGGGAAGTATTATGAGGAGAAGATTTGTAAGTCAAAACCAACTCTAACTCCTGTAAAAGAAGAACCGATTGAAAAAGTGAACCTGCTGCCCTGGGAAGATGAAAACATGATTAAAACCTTGAAGAGATTGATAATGAGTAAGGGCATGGCAGAAAATGTATTTGATAATCTTGGAAAGGCTCAACTCAAGGAGTTGTTCTAAACTGAAAATGAGTATTGGGAGAGGCTGGAGGAAGAACAAAGAAACTTTTATCCTTCCAATGTGGTCCTAGGGGAGAGCCTATTCAAAATCCAAGATCTCCCTCCACTGAAAGACTTGACAGGGAAGCAATGGAAATTATTACAACCTTAGCCAAAGAAGGGGGAGACTATCTCATGATGGTAATGATGACAAAGACTCAAATTATAAACTTGTTTGAAAAAATTGGGCATGTAAGAAGACTAGAACCCAAAAAGAAATGCACTCCAAGGGTGTCCACTGTAAGTGTCACAATATCAACTACAAGATCAACACTTCAAAGATAATAAAGGCCACCAACTGATGTGGACCTACCAAAGAAGCTGTATTTTGATGCAAGAACAATGACTCTGAAAGTAATTATGTCCAGTGTTCCTTTAAAGAACATTATTTTCAAGGATAATTTTTAAGAGTTCAAGAAGGAACAGTTGGAAGAAATGGCAAGAATGAACTTATATGACTATCAAGACAAATAGAGGTTTGATGGACAACAAAGGATTGAACTTTCTAGATATTTGAAAGAACAATCTAGAAATGGATTTCCTTTACTAAACAAAAAGAGGAAGCTGGAACTCTCACACTTTGAAAGAACTAAAAGACAGAAGAAGATGAATGACATCATTGTAACATCCTGAAATTCTAAAATGATATTTAATATATTATTTGCATCAGGTGAATTAACTGAGTTAGTGGAACGATAATAATAATAATAATAATAATAATAATAATAATAATAATAATAAATGAAAGAGTAAGTAGGCTATTTAGATGAAATGAGTTATGGACCAAAAAGGAAAGATGGGCCTTTGGTCCATGGGCTTAAGGGAGTATAAATACCACCTTAAACCCTAATCCTTTCCATTTTCATCCATCTTATCTTTAAAGAATCTATACACACTCAAAACACACACATAAACCTCTCTATATGGCCGTGAGAAGAAAAAGAAGATCCGAGATAAAACCTAGCTTAAATCTTGATAAATCTTAACCTTACAAGCAAGATACAAGATTTAATTTCATCACCAAGCTAAACCATAACCTAAAAACGAGTAAAGGTACGTGCCTGATCTTTAAAGTTTATGTTTTAATGAACGGTTAGCTATGAAACTATACCCTAGAGTAGATCGGGTCTAGACAAGTCATAAAGTTGTCCATACCCTAGGGAAACATTTATGGGTCCATACCGAGCCATAACAAGGTCTTAGGGTTAAATCGAGTAAATATAATGACGGTAAAGGACCAAACCGTAACCCGTTTATTCAGCTCGTTCGATTACAATAATGGAACTCGCTTACAATCTTTATAATCGCATAAAATAAGCCAATTCTCTTACAATAATATAATCGATTACAATTTCCAGTCGCTTATAATCCTTACTCGATTACATGATAGACCCGCTTACACTATTCAAACTCGCTTACAATGAACTCACTTACAATGAACTCGCTTACATGAACTCGATTACAATGAGATAATTAATTATACTATGAAGTTGATTACAAAGGGATGATCTATTACATGTAAATAACTCGCATAATGATCACATTGTAAGCTAGTGATCACATTGCAAGCTAGTGATTATTAGCTTACAATGTGATCACTAGCTTGCAATGTGATCACTAGCTTACAATGTGATCATTAGCTTACAATGTGATCATTAGCTATCACTAGCTTATAATGTGATCATTAGCTTACAATGTGATCATTAGCTTACAATGTGGTCATTAGCTTACAATGTGATCATTAGCTTACAATGTGGTCATTAGTTTACAATTTGGTCATTAGCTTACAATGTGATCATTAGCTTACATTGTGATCATTAGGTTACAATGTGGTCATTAGCTTACAATGTGGTCATTAGCTTACAATGTGATCATTAGCTTACAATGTGATCATTAGATTACAATGTAACCGTTAGATACAATGTGATCATTAGAATACAAACGTATTCTAATACCATTCAAATATAAGGTATGCAAATATTCTAAGTAAATGTATTCTAACATAAAACCATTAGATTAGACCAGACTTAGCCATTTTGGCTGAAATATATGAATAATGTGATATGACGAGTATTAATACACGTGATTAATATACAGTTAGTAGAACTCAGTTAAAGAGAAGGATCACGATTAACGTAGAACGTAACAGGATCCAGGTGAGTTTCAAGCCCGATTCCCTTGTTATGTTTTCGGGGCTGTGTGCATAATCGTTGTGATTGTTAATACACTTACCTTAAATGGTAAGTGAATGCCATGTATGATTTATGTGTTAATTATGTGTGTCTTGGATGTGAATGAAAGATTGTCGGTTATTGACAAGGGAGGTATGTATATGAAAGATGAATGTGTATGATTGATATATGTACAACATATGAGTATGTATAAATGATTAAAGAAAGTATATGTATGTTACGGGTATGTAAAGACAATATGTACGAAGATGAAGAAGTAAGGGATCAGACCCTAATAATATCTGATAGAGAAGAAAGGGATCAGACCCTAATAATATCTGTGATATAAAAGAAAAAAAGGGACCAGGCCCTAATAATATCTGAGATAGACAAGAAAGGGATCAGACCCTAATAATATCTGAGATAGATAAGGAAAGAGGGATTAGACCCTAATAATATCTGTGATAGACAAGAAAGGGATCAGACCCTAATAATATCTGAGATAGATAAGGAAATAGGGATCAGGCCCTAAATATCTGAGATAGAAAGGACAGTAAATATATAGTATGAAAGTAATAAAGTATGAACATATGTATGAAATAATGTAATAAAAGTAATTTAGTAAAGTAATTATTATGTATCCTCGGATGCATAATTGAAGGTAAGTGTATGTACTGTATGATTTGTGATTAACTAGAACTCACTCAGTGTAGCTGACTATTAGTATGCACGCAGGTGAGTAGGATGAGACAGCTAGCTTGAGTGGGGACACATGGCAGAAGAATAAGAGTCTGGCATTTGAAGACGCATGATGTTTTATATTTAATGTTTTAATTATGAAAGATAAGAATGTTTTAAGACATATTATGAATTATTATTGTAATGTTATGAAAATTTTATATTCCGCGTAAAGTTTTAATTAACTATGATATTTAGAACTGTGTTTATGAGTAAATTCAACGTCCAAAGTGAGGCACCGGTAGAGGGGCCTTACAATCATGATGATTGAAGCATCTTACAAGAAATCAAGAACACACTCAAACCCTCTGACCAACATGAGAGAGTGTGTCAGCATGAGGCGGCAAATGACAAGGCCCAAGTATGAAGTCCAGAAAAATGGCATGATTTCTAAGATAGTCTTTGAGCCAAAAGACCAATCTCTTATCTTAAGAAATTTTGATGGACTGGCCTTGGGAATTATTGAGCATGATACTGATTTAGAGTTCCTTCATGTGGAGGCTCTTGAGGAGATAATCAGATGGAATCTGCCTTCTCAACATCCACACCACAGGGAAATCTCACTCTTTAAAGAAAGGGTTGTTGCCGTGAAATTTGACAGAATGAGAAAAGCTGGAAGCTTACGAAGATGAAGATCTGTTTATCTTTCTGTTAAATTTTATTTGTAATGTCCATGTGACAGTATTTTCCTATGTAAATCTTTCTTTAAGTAATTTAAGTTTGGTTTTAGTAATTTGATGTGTATTTTCGAAAAGTGTATGTAACCAACATGTGCTTTGGTGCAGCTGAGCTTGTTCCAATCTAGGGGGAGATTGTTGGGATAAGTAAATGACTAAGGAAGATTGGAATCTTCTCAACCTCCTTGGAGAATGGCTAAGCATTGAAACCGAGCAAACTTAGGCATTCGAGCAAGTTTAAACTTAGTCAAGCAAGGTATTTTGCCCAAACGAGCAATGTTATCTTCTTGAATTCTTCAAATTGTTAGATTGAGAAAGCTACACTTCATCAAGCAAGGTTTTTCTTCAAGTCAAGTAAGATTGGTTTTCGAGCAAACCCTTGACTAAACCAAGTAATTTGGTGGATCGAGCAAGGTTTGATAATAAACAGTGGTCCAAGAAAACTTGAAGGAAGTTAAGGAAGAAATTACTCTAAGGACTTCTAACGAGCAAGGTTCAACGTCGAGAAAGCTATAGTGTCACCATCACACTTGAACTTGTTCAAATAAGTTAAGTTACAAAAGGTTGAAAGGACCCAAGAAGAACAAGTCTGATCGTAGGATATATATCGAGCAAAGTTTGATATTATAATGAAGATTGAAGTCTACTTTGTGGATATTTTCTATAGAAAATATTCAAAATAAAGCTTACTCGGAGAACTATTCCAAGCACACTTAATGGTTACCAGGTTTGCTCGACAAGGACAAAAGCTTACAAGTTTACTCGAAGACCTGTTTACACTTGTACTATTTTGTAATATGTTTGAATATGTTAAGAATCAATTATTAGGGTTTCTAAAAGTTTTCAGGGTAGGCCTATTTAAGGAAACTTTAAGGCATGCCTATGACAATGGACACATAGCAAATATTGTGATTTGACGACTGTCACTTTCCTGAAAAGAATATCTTTGTACGGAAAAGCTGCCACAAAACATACATTCCACCTAGAACCCCTTGCTGATTTTCATTGTATCCTTCACAATATTAATGGAATTTTTTTAAGTTACTTTGTGTGTTTGTTACATTTCTGATCGTTAAGCAATAACTTGAGTATTATTGATTCCGCCTTTAATACTCTCTGGGTTTTTACAAAAGCAGTACTTCGTAACCTTCTTGTAGACACATTTGTGTTGGTTACGAGAGTGATTAGTGTGTGCTTAAGTGAGATAATCGGGACCGACAGACAAAAATATCAATGACCTACTTAACGCCAGCCATAATAACGCTGAAATATAAAACTGAAATATAAAACTGAGGTGGAAGGGCGATTTGGTCAATATGACTCTCTGCTCAACTCACAAAAATATGTACTGCTTTCGTAGATAGATTTCATTTTGTCGTAGTCATATTTGTTTTGAACTAAAAAATATACAAAATCCAAAAAAAAATATATTTTGTTTTTATTTTGATTTCTGCTTTATTTTCGATTTTCGAGCTAACTGATACAAATTTTGAAAAGAAAATACCAAAAAGATTTTCCCACATTTTTATTTAATTCTTGTATTTAATTCATTTAAGTTAATCGGTTGTTAAGTTTATTGTTTTTAACTTATGTGTTTTGAACGTAAGACACGTTAAGGTATTGCCTTATATCCTGAGTGGTAAAGACTCTTAAGGTAAAGTTCATCGGACACGGGTTTCAATGCATTATTTGATTCTTGGAAATTTGAAAATGATATTTTTTCCATTCTTATTAATTTTCCATTTGTTATTTTTATTAATAACGAATGATGGTCATTCATATTTTTAAAAGTATAATGAAAATGATCATTTGTTAACCAATTCGCTTCAGCTACACTGATAACGTATGACATGATTCGTAATTAAGAATGATAACGAAAGAAGAAATAATAACGTGTGATTCTCTATGATTTAACTTATTGGTTATTCATTAACTGTGGTTAACGGATGAGAGTACATTCGTTAATTTGACATTCGTATGTCTCAGAAGTGTGCAGATCTAAAATATATATACAAAAACTGAAAACGAATCGACTCATTCTTTCATATTTTTCATCACTTTCCTTAACCAAACTCTGTCAAAAGTTTTCAGAATTTCCGACCATCATTAAAGCGATTTTGGTTGATTGATTAACACTCAAAAGGTAAGGACGACTCTACCATGATGAGTTTCTTCAAAAATCATTGGATTTTGATAAGTTAATTAGTCTACTTTATAACCGACTTAATGTATTAACCCAATTAATCAGTTAAACACTTGTGTTTGTTCTATCCATTGATTTGAGTTGTTAGGCAATGTCTTTACGAGTTTAATGGTACTAGTATTAGACTGATTCATCGTGTATTAGCTTCAATTAAGGATTTATGTTTGCATGTTGACTGTTAGGTTCCATTTCTTGACTTTGACGATTAGAGTCAAATTTGGATAGTTATTGGTTTCTATTCGTTATGGACAACGAATGGCTGGTCATTCGTGTCTACAAGAAATGAATGAACACATTTGTTGAACCTTCATAACGAATACGCCACATTCGTGTGATTATGTAACGAATGAATCGTCGTTTGCTCCACAAAATTTATGAATGGATTCATTCGTTTATATACATTCGTTATTCACTCATTCGATAGTGTGATGACAACGAATCAAGCCATTCGTTATAACGAATCAAACCATTCGTCATAACGAATGAGATAGCGAATGACACTTATAATTATTAAACAGAATTCATTTCTTTTAATTTTGAATTGAATCTTGATGTAATATTGTCTATAAGTTCGATTTTACTAATATTCGGGTTTTGTGATTACAGCAATGGCATATGAAATTATTCCTGATGCTCCGGCATAGAAGAATCCTATTGTTAAAGAGGATCCTGTTGTTCAAATTGTTGAACCACAAGTTGCCGAACCACAACTACAACCGCAAGCACCGCAACAACAATAACAACAACAACAAGCACCAGCTGTTCCAGACCTGGATTATGATAAGAAGCACAACATATATGCGTTTTTACAAGACAACTTTGTTGATCAAAATCTGTTTGGATATTTCATAGCATTCTTACGTCATTCGCGTATTAATTATGCTATATCCGCTAATGTCCCCGTACATTTTAGCGTGATCGACCCGTTCTGGGATACTGCTAGATATGTGGAGGCTGAGAACCATATCATTGCTGAGATAAACAAGAAGACTATCACGATTACTCCTGGTGTGAGACGTCGAGTTCTCAGATTTGTTGATAACATGGACATTCCGTGTGAGTTTGATAAGTCGTTGATTCGCGGGCTATTTCAGAGATTATTTTACACAGGTGACCTGGACCGTTCCCAGTACAACAAGCCATATTTGTGTGCACCATACAAGTATCTGCTAAACGTCTTGATCCACTGCCTTGGGAGACGTAAAGGTGGTTTTGACGAGTTTCAGATTATGCTTCAATCCGCATTCATAACGTTGATATTGAACAAACCGTTCAATTTTTCCGATCTCATTTTGTATCATCTTAAGGAGAATTGTTTGGTAAAGAATCGTAGAAGCAAGTTTATAATATATCCACGCTTCATTCAACTGATTATTCAAGACCTGATTCCTGATCTCGAGATTGATCAGATGTTGGAGGACGATGTGTTTAAAACTGGAACACATGACAGCCGACATGATGAAGTGCATGAAGACATATCGTAATCAGTCGGATGAGAAGCGTCCGAGGACCAAACGTTTGATTGGTCATCTGGTGAATCCAGACTATGAATTTCCTTCTAATGACCGTTGAATCCACGATGATTCGGATTCCTAACAGAAGAGGGACCAAGTCGGAACGATGGTGAAAATAATGGTGATGGTGGAGACAGTATAAACGGTGGTGATGGTAGAGGTGTTGAGGTTGAGGCAGCTAGTTCTCAAGCTGCTTAACGTAAACGGAAGGGAAAGGGGGTAATGAAGGAACAACCGCCAAAATGCCGTGTGACTCGAGGTTCTAGTGTAAAAATTGGTCCACAAATCCCAAGGTCATCAGATCTATAAATACCGGTGGTTTCGCCTACTGTTAGCACCACGGTTATCACCCTTACGACGACGACATCGACTGACCTAAGATTTTCTTCGATTCCACAATCGTTGCTGTCTCCGATGCCAACCTCTCCTGTTACAACAATGGTGACCACTCCAGCTACAACCACGATGCAGATACAGCCTCCGGCCTTATAATTTATGAGGGTTAGCCGTCCACAAGGTCCGGTGCAGCCTGTACCTCCTATAGTTCATGCCTTTCCATTTGCACATCAGATGGATACGCTCCTAAGGTTGATTCATCTTTATGAGAATCAGATGGCAACCGATCGTCATCAACAAGAAAAAATGTTGATGAATCAACGACGGTTAATGAGCTACGTCTCCTACTGTTAAAAGGAGACTAAGAGCCTCCGTGAGCTTGTTACAGCTCAGGGGGGACAAATTAAGGATCTGGAGGAACTCATTCTTCAGTTAACATGTAAATATGATGCTTTGAAGAAGCTGAAGAATGATGATGTAGACAAAGATCCTGATGCAGCTGGTGTTGGTAGCAGTGAGCCGAACAAGCTCAAGGTTCATCCGCTGTAGGTATGAGTGCTGTTGGTGCTAGTGATGATCGAAAGATGGTAATTTATCAAGATACTACCAATGTCACTCCTATCGAGTCGATCAAAGCCAATACCATACTATTTATGGATTTTAAGAAGGGTGTTATGATAAGCTCCGTTAATGCTTATGAGATCAAGGAGAGTGAGTTCTTAGATCATGCCCTGTCTCGTGATCAAATTTCTTTATTATTGCGGTTGAATGATGAGAGTTGGATGCGTTGGAAGCTGAGGAGGACGTGGAGGTAATTAATGATAAGGGGGTTGAAGCTAATAGGAGTATTCTACCTGAGGATACGTTGTTTATTTATGAAGATATTGATATTAAAGATATGACAGCAGAGGAATATCTTGATCTCTACATGTGTTCAAATGTCGATCAGGGTGTTCCATTATTTACTGATGAACATGTTTAAGCTGCCGGAGAACATTTGGAGAAAACGACAAAGAAGAAGGCTAAAGTATTAGAAAAAGGATTGAGTTCGTTGGATCCTGATGCTAAAGGATGGTTCGGGAACCACAACAAATCCCTAACCACTAAGATTATTGAAGCTTATAGGTATGTGGACAGAGAGCACCAGATGGATATCAGCGCACGTGCAAAGGCAAATTAGAAGACGACATTCAAAGCCGTGGCAACCGTTAAAGGTGATATCGTCTCTTGGATGTTTGATTCGGATTTAAGATTTTGTATTATTAAATGGGAGAATGACGTGCAGTATTATCAATATATTACTGACGTTCTCTCATTGCCGAGGTGGAACGTGCGGACTCTAGCCAATCGGCCGTTCATCAACCATGGTGGAAATCAACTAGCAGGATGGTTTCACCAAGATCTGCTCTTTGAGGTCAACCACGGGTTTAAGTTTTTCAAACCACATGTACCAACCATGAAATATATCGACAAGATTGATCCAAAAACTGGTTGGAGGAAACTCGTGTTGAAGGTTAAACCACCAAAAATGATGAAACGAGTGCCAGTGAAGACGTTTCCGCAAGATCTTCACTTGTCATTCAACAAGTGGTATTACGACAACCGTACGAGCGAAGAGGTTATTGTTTTAGGAACAGGATTGAAGACTAAGTTTATACGAGTCAAAGATTCAATGTGGCTTGTTAACTTATCCGAGATCGACAATGATGTGCTATTAGAGAATAAATTCTTTTTACAGAATTAAAGATTATGACCACGCTATGCAGTTCTAACGTGTTATACGTGTGTGTCACGCGTTCGGGATTCATAGCTGTCGCGATTTGAAGACGAAGCGATTTAAATAAAGTAAAGACAAATAGCACGAGATGAGGGGGAGTTTGTTAGTGCACGGTTTTGGTCGTCTTGAGTGTTTGAAATCCTATGTAATTTATTATTATTTAATGTAAGGGCAGTTTGGTAATTTACCTAGTCCCATTCGTTACTTTATAAGCTCATTCGTTAAGGTTGTTTAATGAATGATGCTATTCGTATTTATCAATGTCCATTCGTTAAGGATGTTTAACGAATGAACATTAATCGTTATTATTCGGTACCCATTCATCATGGAATGTTGACGATTATGGTATAGAGAATGATTAATTCGCTATACCCATTATACTATTTATGTAATGAAGATGAATGAATGCCATTCGTTACGGAATGTGTAACGAATGACATTTGTCTTCTATATATTGACTGATCCAGTCTGTTAGTTTAAAAGTGTTTTTTATGTATTATCTCTCAAGTCGTTACTCTGCCAAAATTGTATCTCAAACATATCATATAACTAGATCCATAGTTCAAACGTTATGAATTGATTACACGTATTGAAGCTCGAATAGGCGTTCTCACAAGACTGTCGCAGATAATTTGCTACTTGTCCAGATTTATCTCGATGACATTATATTTGGCTCCACAAAAGACATGTTATGTAAGGACTTCGAGAAGTCGATGCACACCAAGTTCGAGATGAGCTCAATCGGAGAAATGAGTTTCTTTTTTGGGGATGCAGGTTCATCCGTTTGAAGACGGGATCTTAATCCATCAGACGAAATATGTGAACGATGTCTTGAGCCGACTCAAGATTACTGCCGGAAAAGACCCTTCTACTCCTCTACCCGTGTATAACAATTTGTCACCGGACAAATTGGAGGATACCGTTGATTCGATCCTTTACCCAGCAATACTTGGTTCATTAATGTACTTATCTGCATCGCGTTCTGATGTAATGTTTATAGTTTATATGTGTGTCAGGTATCAAGCGAGTCCCCGAGTGACTCATCCAGTGGTTGTGAAACATATCTTTCACTATCTGAGGGGTAATCCTGACATCTGGTATCCCAAATATGATAGTTTCGATCTTACCACATTTGCGGGATTACGGTTTGAAATTTATTACTACACCTATTTTTATTGACAACTCTGCTGCCATTTGCATCACGAAGAACCCCGTGGACCACTCTAAAACGAAACATATTGAAATTTGTTACCATTTTATCCGTAACTGCTATGAAAAGAAATTAATTGATATTGAAAAAGTGGTCACGGATATCAAAAGGCAGACCTTTTGACCAAAGCTTTTCATAAAACGAGATTCAAAATTTTGCCTGGTTTAAATGGTTTAAAATCACTTGCTAATATCACAAAGCTTCGGTAATCATTTTATGTTTTTTTACAGTTTTGGTTGTTATTTTTTTTCTTTCTTTAATATTTTCATTTTAGGGTAAGAAAAATGGAAAAATACAAAAATATTGTAATTTCAGTTTGTATAGATGAAATCCAAAAGCATTCAAATATTTTGAAAATCCAAAAACATTAAAAAATGTGCTCCTCAAAATAAGTTTTGAAGAAAAAAGGGAAAATGATAGTACAATGATCATTTGCATTCTAAATTTCAGTATAAAAATAGGCATAAAAGACTGTGTGCTTAATTGTATTGGTGCATTGGTAGGTATTAAACAAACAAATAAGGTAGAGTATGTGATATACACATAACGTATCCACATTGAAAGGTGTCTCTTACAAAGTCTTGGTGATGAAGGCAGAAACGTAATAGCCTGTTATACTCAAGCCTTAAATCTGTTTGATCTCCAAAAATCAAAAAATTAAAATAAGCATCTATTTAATAGTTAACACTTCAATGGTGTATGGTATTATCCTTAAATCATGTATTGATCTGATGCTTCAAGTTTATGACAACATGAGTGTTTACGCGGTTTATCATCTAGGTATTTACAAATGTGAATATAAAATTGCTTTTAGAATGATCCCTTTGTAAGTCAATAAATTTGATCACTGTTGTACTTAGTACAAATTTATTACTGACTTGATCAAACACACTGTTAGTCATACATTGTTCCTCCCTTGCGCGCGTCCTAATACAAATAAGAAACGGACCCCATGGGATACAATGTCTGCATGCCATACATATGAAATCATGCATACTCATTTATGGTAAAGGAACTTTGGAGTATTTCTTGATAACGGGGTTATACCTTTTAATGGGGATTATTTGCTTAATTGCTAAAATATTTTGATCAACTGTTTTAATGGTTTAAGTCAAGTTGGGGTGACATGGTAAAAATCAAATTAAGCCTGAATCAAGATTAGAGGATGATAATTTTTGACATCTTGTGCCCTAACTGAAATTTAAACATATCACATAAATTCCTGGAAAATTTGTTATAAGATTTATGTGGATAACAATATCAATGACCGACTTATCACCAACCTGTAATGGATGAATTTCTTGATCAACATGATTCCCTGCTCAACTCATAAATATATGTATTGTTTTCGTAAATTACATTTCATTTTTGTTTTTAGTCTTAATTTCGTTTTGATTTTAAACTTGAAAATATTCAAAATTCATGTAGGTTCCTGAACGCGGATCGTACACGGGAAATCTCTAACAACGCAGGTGCGGAATCCCTGCGTATATAGGTACGAGTGTAGATATTGTAGAGATTGAATACACGAACAATGAACACGAGCTATAAGGTAAACACGTTATATTGAATAACTAAACACGTGACAGTAAGTCACTGTTACAGAGAACAAAACGAAACAAAGCGTAACCAAAAACCCTAACTCACGTTCTCTTCTGTTTCGGCTGAAACAGTGTATTTAAACACGACAACTTCGCCACTGGCGAAGTTGTCAGTAACCTCGCTAAATCAGCAAGTTCGCCATAGCGAACTTGCTGATAACTTCGCTAGTTTACAAAACAAAACATAAACAAACCATTAACTATATTACAGACTCGATAACAAATACTAGACTATGAACTACTGACAAACATGTACCAACAGACTCCCCCTTGGCAGTAGCTTCATATCTTGATCTCTGAGTCTTGTAATCTTGCACTTTCACGCGTGCGCCCCTTCTCTCACACAAACCGACACAACTCCTTGATATTTCCTCGCTTGATCCTTCCAAGCAGGAATGTAGAAGATCTTCTTGTTGTTCAGCACTTCCAGATCAGCCTGCGATAGATTAACAAGATGCATCGGGTCATAAACCCGAAGAACTTCTTGTTCGTCCTCATCTTCCATAACCGCCTCAGCTGTCTCACAATCCACATACCACCATTTCAGATCTGTTAGGACATTCTTGGGCATGACTCTCATTGGTACTTCCTTCAGATGTCGGACTGGTTTATACTTCATAACCATCCATGGTTTTCCGTCAGCCCTCATTCCCCTATCTTTATCTTCTATCAATCTTCCTTTCTGAGGCTTTAGCAGTTCAAACTTTTTGTCTTTGATGGCTTCTTTCCAGACGATCTTTTCAATAATTCTCGCCATATTATCGTTACTTCTGTTAATTAGCCCCAGTCTTGCTAACTCTTTCACCTCGCATTCCGGTAGGGAGTTTAGAGATCTCAATAATCTTTTAAAGTATTGAATGCCGTCGTACCTTTTGATCACAAATAATTTCAACTCTTTGTCGTACAACCAGCATATAATACCTTTCTTCGACTCTGCATAGCCCTTTATATTATACGTCTTTCTAAACATTGTTGGCACTGCAGGCTTCTTAGTTTTAACAAACCATTGAGCACACCCTTCTTTCCAATTTGGTTGCTCCTCCCATACCGTATCATCTACCACATTCTCATCTCCCAAATCTGCTCTTTCAACAGCTGGAATCTCATGTTCCACTGCGTCATCCACGATCTCTCCTTCTTCCAACACATTCACCACATCAATATTTTCTCCAATCCTTTCAATTTCCTCCACGGGCAACACATCATCGTCATCATCATTCACAAAGTCATCAACCTCCTCCTCATCTAACTCCTTCAAAGCATCGATGACGTCTTCAACATCAGCATCGTCATCAACATCCACAACATCATCACCCGCTGCATCAGTTGACTCCCCCTCAGCTGTGGAAGCCCCAAGATCCTGAGAGGTTCTTGGCAGCTCACCACCTGCACCCGAAGGTGCGTTGGGATCATCGTCATGATCTTGTCGTCTCTTTGTCCTCAACTCATCGCCCCTGCAAGTCGTCTCCCCCTGAGATGCCAAGAATTCCTTGAAGGCATCGATAGTTCGTCCGTGTTCTACCAGGAGGGCGGCTTGGATTTGATTGGCTTCCACCAGGCGGTCAATGGTCTTCGATTGTTCAGCAACAATACGCTCCAGCGAAGCAATCCGTTCAGAGTCTGAAGCAGGCGTTGGAGTTGGTGGAAAAGTAGCAGCTGAAGTGACCGCAGGTGGTACACTAGGTAACCCTGCAGTTGTTGTAATTGTTGAGTCGACGAAGCGTGCAACTACCACCGGGGGATCAACCAGTTGGGGTGGTAGCGACACAACTGCTGGTGCCGACGCCTCGACCGTAGTAACCTGTGCAGTAGTAGGCAATAGAGACATACCTGACAAGGCAGGCGGAGCAAATCGTACGAACCTTGAAGTCTCCGCCGCTCCAGTGACCATACCTTGTCGTTCTCGACGTGAGCGTTTCAGCACAAGTCGGACTGCCTCTTCCTCATCTTCATCATCTTCATCCTCATCCACAGCCCTCGGTCGCTTACCCGATATCCTCTCCCGAGTCACCAACAACCGTCTGGCCTCAGCAAATGTTTCATCCAGCTCGGTTTCAGCTACCGAAGTAGCCGCTGAGGTAGTACCCAAAATCTGAGAACCCGAGAGATCCATATCGAACAGACCGTGTCCACTGAAGGCAGCATCCAGATCAATGTTTGCAGCAGCAGACACAGCCTGCGATGAAGTAGCTGGCACAGCAGCAGAAGTGACAACAGGCGCAGCTGATACAGCATGAGGTGCTGCCGCCTGATCTGGTTGGGGATCCCTGAACTCATCCCCGCCTGCATGGACATACTCTGGGTTAATTAGATACCCGAAAAGAGGAGTATGCCTGGGACGACGCTCAGGGTTGCTCCGAGCGCTTGACGTCCTGCACTGAGCGAAGATACGCTTAGTGACACACTCAACGAATCGTATCGGGCGCCTTTGCGGTAGAGACGGAGCAATGTGATTGATAATCATCTGCAAGAAGCGCGGATACATAGTGAATCGCTCGCGCGCCGCAGCCCGTATTTGGCGATCAATCTCATAGAATATCATCTGACTAAATGAGTATCTGCGATTATAAGTCAGCGCAAGCATAGCCGATTGCATCGTTGCCCCCATTCCGTCTGTCCCTCCCTTCCTGCCGGACATGCAAACAATCAACACATGCATCAAGAACCGCCATTGGTCCAGCAGAAAGCCTTTCCTCCTTTGTGAGTCCCCCAGCGGACCCGAATAACCCATTCTCAAATATGCTCCATCACGGAAAGGAGCTGTGAATTCCGTAGGGTCATCTCTGGTTTCTGCACCGAACTGCAGAGCCAACCGTATATCCTCAGAAGAGAATTGTATGTTTTGGCCATTTACGGTTGCTCGTATCACCGAAGGCTCAGCCCTGCAATCAAGGTAAGCTGTCTTCCAGAAGTCCTCAATGTTTGGCAGGGAGATGGGCAGTGTTGTCGTTAAAGCATGAAATATCCTTGATCGCTGGAGAAATGTGATAATCTCCCTGAAATCATCTAAGCCTCGTGCATCTGGATCTAAGGTGATATATTGGTTGTGGGATGGAAAGAATTGTCGTTGGTCATCACCGTCATTACCACCAGTTCCTCCAACAGCAGCCATATCTGCACCAAACAAGACAAGTTAGAGAGCAGTAGTGTATTCCACAAGTTCGCATAGAACCAAGTGCGAAGTTGTGAGGTAACCAGTACAGGCGAAGTTAAGGGTGAGGCGAAGTTGGAGACAACTTCGCTTCGTCCTTAAGTTCGTCTGAAAACTGATAAGGCATTTGAAATAGGCGAAGTTAAATTCTTGGCGAAGTTACGGTTAACATCGCCACTGGAGAACTTAAGCCGAGGGCGAAGTTGGGGACAACTTCGTCATTGGCGAACTTCAGCCACTGGCGAAGTTGAGGATAACTTCGCCAAAACCTTAACTTCGCCAGAACCAGAACCAGCGACTGTTCAGATTCAATCGATTTTGTCCGATGATTTTCGGACAAAATCGATGATTTATAAGTGAAGAACAACATATTTCAAAGGATTTGAGACGTAAGGCTCGTCCATGATCACGTAACAAAGGGTCGGAAAAACTTGGTTTTGAAAGACCGACGATCCAAGGTCTCGAACCGGGTAAACTATTACGAACGAGAGAGGTAAGATACAAGTGATAACACATACCACAAGAATAATAGTAACAAGAAACACAAGATCGAAAAGACGATTGAGTATAAAGATCGCCGAAGGATTTGAGGTTTTATGTTCGCCGGAAGATTTATGAAAGAGCTACAGTGTTGAAACAGAACATATATAGGGCGGAGTTGTGTCTGGCGAAGTTACGAATAACTTCGCCATGGCGAAGTTAAGCACAACTTCGCCAAATTCAACAACTTCGCCAAATTCAACAACTTCGCCAGTAACTACAAAATCAGCCCTTTAAGTTTGAAAAATTTGTCATTTAACCTTGGAAGCTTCCAAAAAGAGTTATAACTAAAATGGTCATGTCCAAGTAACCAGTCAAAATTAATACAACTTAAAAAATAGGAAAAAAAAACTTATTTTACGAAACAAGGGATCAAATTTCAGTCTAGTCAGGGGACCACCATGTTTTAGAAAAGATCCTAACAGGAATCATACTAACTACGTGACTGTCACTTGGATCCGTGTTTGGCTGTATTATGACATAGAGAAGCAGGTTATAAGCATGTAATAACTTAAATGGTTTTCATTGTTTCTGTGATACGGATTAAGGTTCAGTTAAGCTCAAAAATTTAAGTTGGCAACAACTCAGAGGTAATGATGCCTTCTATCTATTCTCAAAGCGTATTTGGCTATACCCAAGTCACCCCGAATTGACTTCGACCCATAGTGTCTGATTAACTTGTAGATACTCGTTGTCTGCTTCCCGTTTTCTTCTTACTCCAAACTTGAGAAATCTTGAGAAGTGTCGGTTCTCGTGTTTATTGTCACTACTTCTCATAAGTACATTTTTTTTTTTTTTTTTTTTTTTTTTTTTTTTTTTTTTTTTTTTTTTTATTTTTTATTTTTTTTTTTTAATCACACATAAGAGTTTTCATCGGAGTACTAAACTACTGCAAGTCCCGAATCTGGATCACTGCAGTGTCTTGAAATGCTTTCTTCACGGGAATCAGAACACTCACGGGCTCGTGTATGACTGGGTAGTTGCTTTTCTGCCTATCCTTCGAAAAGATGTGTATGAAGACATGCAAAACTCTTAAGGAGTTTCCACATTAAATTCGAGTAAATTTAGGTTAGTATCACATACACTTTTACGCACCATTAAAATTACCATGACATACAATGACTGTTCTAAAGCCTTTTAAGCTTAATAACTTCACTAGTTAGGCACACATAGTCAGTATACATATCATTTTCCAAGGATGGATCAATTTTCTTTTAAACACAGCAAAGAACTTCTTACGAAGTAATAGACTTGAAAAGTAATTTCATTTCCCAAAATAAAGTTTTGAATTCAATTGCCCCAATCATGTCAAAGTCATCAGGTAAACGGCTATCCTGAAGATCCATTGGATCAGCTGGACCGACCACATGCAAGTATGTGTCCTTCTTACTAAGAATGACCGACTAATTTTCAGCAACTGAAAGAAAAACATGTCAACACTGCCCCAGTTACTTTCAGTCTTCCGGTTAATGGCTATCCTCATTTCCTAAGTCGAAAACAAGGACCAAAACATATCCGAGGAGATGTCCATCAAACCGAGGTAACCGACTAATTTTAAGCAATAAAGACTCATTTTTTTTTTTTTTTTTTTTTTTTTTTTTTTTTTTTTTTTTTAAATCAAAAACAAAGACATGGTTACTCGGGATTGATCATCCCATTTAGTTCAATTAGGTTTTGAAATCTGGATTTATCAAACGCTTTTGTAAACAAGTCAGCAAAATTTTCAAGTGTATCAACTTTTTCGATCTTGATCAGTTTCTTCTCAGCACAATCCCGTATGAAGTGATGACGAATGTCAATATGCTTAGTTTTACTGTGCTTCACGGGATTGTTAATTACTGAGATGGCGGCAGTGTTATCAATTAAAATAGGAGTGAGTAAGAAATTCAGACCATAGTCGCGCAATTGTTGCTGAATCCATAAAACCTGAGAGCAGCAGTTGGATGCTGCCATGTATTCAGCTTCGCAAGTTGAAATTGCGACTGATGTCTGTTTCTTGCACTGCCAGGAAACTAATCTTCCTCCAAGAGACTGACAGCCTCCTGTTGTTGACTTCCGACTCTGATTACAACCTCCATAATCAGAATCAGTATATGCCACCAGTTCAACGTCTCCTCCCTTTGGGTACCACAATCCTAGTTTCGGCTTGCCCTTGAGATACCGCAAAATCCTCTTCACACCTTTCATGTGAGATTCCTTTGGGTTTGCCTGAAAGCGAGCACAAAGACAAACAGAAAACATTATATCAGGCCTAGAAGCAGTTAAATACATTAAAGAACCTATTATCGCCCGATACAGAGTAGGGTCCACATCTGCGTCACCATCTGATTCAGCTCCCAATTTGTGATTGACGCAGATTGGAGTGTCATATGGAGAACTGTCCTCCATCTTGAATCTTTTCAGCACATCATGAACATACTTTGTTTGATGAATGAACATTCCATCTTTCTTCTGATCAACCTGCAATCCTAGAAAGAAAGTTAGTTCACCCATAGCACTCATCTCGAATCGTTTCTTCATGACAGCCTCAAAATCTTGACACATGGATATTCTTGATGCAGCAAAAATGATGTCATCCACGTAGACTTGAACCAGTAAGAAGTCACATCCTTCTCTCTTCACAAACAGCGTACTGTCGATCAAACCCCTTTCAAAACCATTTTCCAGCAAGTAGTCCGATAACGTTGAATACCAGGCACGAGGTGCCTGATGTAAACCATATAACGCCTTGCTCAACCTGTATACATGATCAGGAAAGTCTGGGTCAGGAAAACCCGGTGGTTGCTCAACATACACAACCTCGTCAACTTTCCCGTTAAGAAACGCACTCTTTACATCCAACTGAAACACCTTCATCTTTTTGAAAGCAGCAAACGCCAAAAACAATCGAATCGCTTCTAACCGGGCAACAGGAGCGAAAACCTCATTGTAGTCAATACCCTCTTGCTGATTAAAACCTTTAACAACCAGCCTCGCCTTATTTCTCACAATAATCCCCTTTTCATCTCTCTTGCACTTGAACACCCATTTCGTGCCTATAGCGTGCACATTCTTTGGTTTTTCGACCAAAGTCCAAACTTCCATTTTCCCGAACTGAGCCAACTCTTCTTGCATAGCTTCGACCCACGAGCTGTCCTTCAAAGCCATTTGATAATTTTTCGGTTCAATTTGGCTTATAAAGCAGGAGTACAAACATTCATTCATTATACCTGTTTCTTTTATGCTTGAATAAACACAGGTGTGCTCATTCAGGCTACTTCTGGTTTGTACACCCGAGGACACATCACCTATAACATTCTCCAAAGGGTGATCTTTGTGAATTCTCGTGGTCGGAACAGCACCGACATGTAAATTGTCTTCCAAGTTTGAAGAGATCTCATCTATGGTAGTTTCAGGCTGAGAGTGAAAAGGATTAATAAACTCATCTTCAGTTGAGGCCGCAGGGGTATCGATAGGGTTTGATGTGGAAGGCTGAGATTTTTCTGTCATCTGATGTTGCACTAGCTCCTCTTCCTCATCAAATATCATCTTCGTCACAACTCTTTCGTCTTCTTCAGCAATTTCCAAATTAGGTACGTTAAACGACTTAAACAGTTTAACATAGTCAAAAAGCTCAGCAGGTCCATTGCTTGGTTTTGGCGGTTGATAACTAGTAATGTCGGTGTTACAAACCACCTCCACCTTGCAAGTTGTCGTATTGAAGACCCGTCTGTTGGGAGTCCCAACAACATAACCGACTAGAATTCCCTCATCGGCTACTTCACCAAATTTCGAGTTAGTCTTCAAAATCGAACAAGGAGACCCAAAAGGTTCAAGACCACACAAGTTGGGCTTCCTTCCGTGCATAAGCTCGTAACAAGTTTTTCCAAGTCTCTTAACGGTTAACACCCGATTCAGAACATAGCAGGCTGTAGCAACTGCTTCAGCCCAGAACATCACAGGAAGCTTTGAGTCGGCCAGCATAGTTCTGGCTCCTTCAATCAACGTTCGGTTCTTCCTTTCAGCTACTCCGTTCTGTTGTGGAGTATACGGAGCGCTATATTGATGCTCAATACCCTTCTGAAGACAAAAGATTTCCATCTCAAAGTTCTTGAACTCTGTCCCATTGTCGCTTCTGATGAATTTAACTGATTTACTCATGACGTTCTCGACTCTTGTAATTAGATTCTTCACCATCTGAGTCGTCTCGTCTTTCGTTTTCAGAAAATATACCCACGAGTATCGTGAGTAATCATCAGTTATCACCAAGCAGTAAGAAGTACCGCCTAGACTTTGTACATTCACCGGACCGAAGAGATCCATATGAAGTAGTTCTAGAGTACCAGCAATTGAGTTGATCGTCTTGGTGAGATGGCTTTTCTTGTGTTGTTTTCCCTTCTTGCACGCTATGCATTTATCTTCAAAGTTAAAACTCTTTAAGGGAACACCCATCACAAGCCCATTTTTGACAATGAAGTTCATCTTACGAAGATGAATATGTCCCATTCTCCTGTGCCATAACTCTGATTCTGATTCGCTTGCCTTTGTCATTAAACAGGATTCTCTGGTGGCCATTTCAGTAAACCTCATATCCATCACGTATGTATTCGTTTCACGTGGAGCTTTCATTACTATCCATTCTTCTGGTATATGAAAACCAGGCTTCAATACAATTGCTTCATTCTTAGTGAAATGGACAGTATATTCTTTATCACAGATCTGCGACACACTCAGCAGATTGTGCTTTAATTCCTCCACAAAATTTACATTTTCAAGTGTCATTCTCCCATTCGACACTGTTCCTCTCCCAGTTATTCTTCCTCCGCTTTCACCAGCAAAACTAACTCTAGCTCCCTGAACAGGTTTTAAATCTTGCAACAAGTGTTTGTTGCCAGTCATGTGCCGGGAACAGCCGCTATCTACAATCCAAAGATTGTTGGCAGCCCTGTTCAACTGTTCCTGCACAATAAAACAATGAGTTAGAATCTTGGGACCCAAGACCAGTTGGTCTTGGATCGATACATCCCGTACCCTGGCTTTCTCAAGTTAGCGTCAGGATAATTTCTGTACGTCCTGTTAGGGAATCTCCCTGCAGATTGAGTGTAATGCCTTCCAAACCTTTGAGAATAGAAAGTGTTATTTCTTGTGGTTTGGTTGTAAAAATGAGGTTGGTTTTTATGAAAACTTGAATTCGTTACATTTTGGCAATTTTTAAAGTTTTCATTTTTAGCTGGAATAAAATGACGCTTATTCTCATTTTTATTTGGCTTCACATCTCTAAATCTCGGTTTCAAAGGACAATCTGCAACAAGATGTCCTAACCTGTTACATCTAAAGCAACATCTACTCTCCATTTTCTTGTCAAATGTTGGTTTGGATGTAGAGGTAGTATTACCAGCCGTTCGTCTCACATAAGGTGGGACGTACGGATTGAGTGGAGAACTCTTTTTAGAAACTTTATCATTATCTCCACTGGTGGGTAATTCTACCTTTTCTTTTGTCTGACCAGATTCGGACAACATATCCGAATCTGATGAGACTGGACTTGATACGGAAATATTCACACTAGAAACAGGCGAACTTGTTTCGCCACAGCTAACACTTGGTTTGACACTAGTAATTCTAATTGGGGTTGACTGAGCAATCTCAAAATCAACAGATTTCTGAACACTTGGATTATAAGTGTAATTATGGTTAAAGGGTGGTGGAACCTCGTGGTATCCGATTCCTGCCCTCTTTGCAGAGGTACTTGGATCACTCACAAGGTGATCAAGGATAGCCGAGGAGTTTCTGAACTGCTCAAGTTTGCGGTTCAGTTCCACCACCTTTACCTGGTGGTCAGCAATCTGTTTATCTCTATCAGCAATCAATTTTGTCTTTTCTTCCAAAACCTCATAACTAAGATCAATAATTTCTATTTTCTCAGCAAGTTTAGTTTTAAGACTTTTAATGTCTTTTTCACAAGACTTTATCTTAACTTTATAACTGTTTTCTCTTGCTTTAATGAAATGGTGATCTTCTTTAACAGTTTTAAACTCAGCATCTAATTTGACATACTGATCAGTTATATTGGTTAGTTGCTCAGTCAAATTTTCACAATTAGCACAAATAATTTTGGGACATACCTTGGATCTACCATCCTGATCGTTCGCCATGAAAGCAGTTTCTTCTTCATTTGCTTTCTTCTCTCCATCAACCTTCTCAACTTCTACAGCTTCAGTCTCAGCCATGTGTGCTTGTTCACCCAAACCACTTGAGTGTTGGTTCCAGTTGTATTCTCCTGCCTCTCTAGTTAACATGGCATTGATCTCGCGGTTAATTCCAGAGTGTTGGTTAGGCCTAACTTGTCCCCGTTCAACTCTCTCATTCCTACATTCCCTAGCAAAGTGCCCGAACTGTTGACAATTGTAGCACCTTACTTTTGATTTGTCAAATCCAGGCCTACCACCAACAAACTTTCTTCCTGTTTTGTTCATAAAACGTTTTACCCGTCTCACGATCATTGCCATTTGCCATTGCAAATCCATTTCTTCCAAATCGTCAGCATCAATCTGGTCATAATCCTCATCAAGAACGGCAGGGTCCACAATCTTCCCCTGGATATAATTCTCGTATGAAGCAATAAATGAAGCGTAGACTGCAAACTGCTCTTCAGCAGATTTTACACTCATAGGCATCTTGGTGTAATTATTGCTTGTGGGACCAGCTGAATAACCACTTGTAGAGGATTGAGGCTTTGAAGCACTAGATCCTCCAGCAACAAAACATACGTCCCCATTTGAGTTCACAGAAACATTTCCTTCATGTGCAGAGTCAGAACCTGACTCCCCCTTCGAATAAAATGCAGCAGATTCAGGCCTTGAACTTGAGCCTGAGTTAACTTTAGCACCATACATACCAGGGTCTTGTATCTGGTCTGTGGGTGTCTCCTTTCGAACCATATTTAGCTCATACGTTCTGAGCTTGTTCACTGCAGTTTCTAAGTCACAGTTAGGAAAGTCTTTGTCTTCCCTCATTAACACGGTATACATTTCCCACTTCGGTGGGAGAGCATCTAGAAGCTTTTCAACGATCTCCTCCTCTCGATAGGCAATTGAATAGTTGCTAAGCTCTGTCATTAAGTGATAGTATCGGGTGATAATATCATCTAAGGATTCATTCTTCAAATATTTGAAGACGGAGAATTGGGTTTTTAAAAGTTTAATTTTTGAGGCACGTATACCCACGTTCCCCTCGAATCTGTTTTCCAGAGCATCCCAGAGCTCTCTTGCAGAAGTGTACTTTCGGAATGTATGAAGAACTTCTTGAGGTAGTGCCATAGTAATAGCAGCATGGGCCTTACTCTCAGCCTCATACATTTTCTTCTCCTCGTCATCCATCTTACTGTACTTCTTCACCACATCACGTCCTTCGTATTGCATGGTTGGAGGTACATATCCATCCTGCATGCACACCCACATCTTGGCGTCCTGATATTTGATATACTGGATGAACCTGTCCTTCCATGCCACGAAGTCCGTTCCCTTCATCAACCTCGGGGCCTTAGTGGCTGACCCCGCCTCTACCTCCATCTTGACTAAATCTGAGATGTTAATCGCGGACATCCTTGCGAAAACCTGAAAAACCTGAAAAACACACAAAAAAAATATTAAAACAGCTCAGATGGCGAAGTTAAGAATAACTTCGCTGGAAGTTAACTTCGCTGAACAAGAACTTCGCTGGATCTTAAATTCGCTTGACTTGGCGAAGTTAAGAATAACTTCGCTTAGAATGAGCGAACTTAGGATGTAAGCGAAGTTGGGTGGTAAGCGAAGTTACGGATAACTTCGCTTTGGCGAACTTATGAGGTAAGCGAAGTTGTGGTTAACTTCGCTAATCCTTATATCTTCGCCGAAACCCTAATCTCCAGTGACGGCAACTTCGCCTGAATTCAGCAACTTCGCCCGATGAACGCGAAGAACAGTTCAGATCTGAAACTCGGATTTTAACGAGAATTTTGAAGGTTTAAAGGCTTAAACACACTGGTAGGTAGCTAGAATGAATAAACACACCAAAAACTCGTCCCGGTAACACCCGAAATGAAACGAAATCTACACCCGCGTGAAATCCCGAACCTCACAATCGAGCCGATGGCTCTGATACCAATTGTAGGTTCCTGAACGCAGATCGTACACGGGAAATCTCTAACAACGCAGGTGCGGAATCCCTGCGTATATAGGTACGAGTGTAGATATTGTAGAGATTGAATACACGAACAATGAACACGAGCTATAAGGTAAACACGTTATATTGAATAACTAAACACGTGACAGTAAGTCACTGTTACAGAGAACAAAACGAAACAAAGCGTAACCAAAAACCCTAACTCACGTTCTCTTCTGTTTCGGCTGAAACAGTGTATTTAAACACGACAACTTCGCCACTGGCGAAGTTGTCAGTAACCTCGCTAAATCAGCAAGTTCGCCATAGCGAACTTGCTGATAACTTCGCTAGTTTACAAAACAAAACATAAACAAACCATTAACTATATTACAGACTCGATAACAAATACTAGACTATGAACTACTGACAAACATGTACCAACAATTCAAAAAGATTTTATTTCTGGATTATTTTTTATTACCAAACTCTGTGGATAAACGATTTGAAAAGAAAAAGATTTTCTCACGATTTAAGTTAAGTTTGTTAACGTAAGCACTGTCAACGTAATGTTTTTACCTTTTTGGTAAAACTTTTAATGTATTTTAAAGTAGTTTTATCAAAACTTTGGTTTTTTTAGTTACTTAATTGGTTTGAAATGGTAAAATTTCCATTTTAAGGTAAATTTACCATTCGTTACACTGTTGTAACGAATGGACGACCATTCGCTAATTTATGATAACGAATGTGGTACATTCGTTATTCATTCACATTCGCTTCCGCTATCTGATAACGAATGGGCATTGATTCATTGAAATAGTATAACGAATAACTAGCTATTCGTTATGTTTTAATGCATGAGTTTATTCATTAATTTATTAGCGAATGAGCTTACAAATGAAAGGTTATTCGTGTATTTAAATGTAAGATTGGGCCTTATTCATTCACCTAGGGTTTTATGCCAGTACAACATATAAAAATACAGATCCAACGAATGAACCCTTGTTCGTCCGGATATATTTACATTGAAAAGAGAGAATACCAAAGGTTTCTCTGTCCAGATTTTCTAAAAATCCCAAACATCATCAAATCAATATTTGAGTGATTGTATTGTGTTCGTAATGTAATTACGAGTTTAATGATTTAAGAATCATCAGTTTTTTTTTACCGTGTTTCATATGTTAATTGGATCAATATTCATACGAAGCTAATATTAACTAATTGACTGCTTAAATGATTCAATTTAATTAATTAGTATGTTAGGGTTTGTGATCGACATCTTTACGGTCACGACGATATCATTTTTAATGTATAAAACTGATATATGAACTGATTTGCAATTTCAAATTGCATGTTTGACTAGTCATGTTCTTGATAATTTTGACTTCTGACTAACTAGAGTAAAAAAAATTCGATCGTCATTTCACATTCGTTCTCTGTAACGAATGAGAAGGTCATTCGTGATTTAGGTAACGAATGAGACTTCATTCGTTAACTTTGAAAGTTAATCATAACGAACAAATTCATTCATTTAACTTGTCATAATGAATGTGATCATAGATTAATTAATGTAACTAATGAATAACGAATGTCAGTTGGTTTAATTTTGATAAGAATGATATTTCACTAAGATTTAGTGAATTTTTATTGAATTTTAAAGTATAAATTGGATTCTAACTATTCGGGTTTTCCTGATATGGCCGTGGATATGAATATTGAGGCTTCGTCTCAGGAACAACCTATTGCTCAAGCTCAAGAGGAACCTCAACCTTTAGAGCAACCAACTGTTGAACATGTTTAAGTTATTGAGCTATCGTACGACAAGAAGCACAATTTCCTTGGGCGAGCTATGCTCGAAGTATGATAGAGTTTCTTAAACGCTCGAAGATTCATTATGCTCTCTCAGCCGATAAACTGATTTACTTTAGCATTATCCTTCCATTTTGGGATTCTGGTAAGTATAATGATGCAGAGAATCAGATAGAGGGGAGATCCGGAATAAGAAGATAATCAATTATGTCGAGGTTATACACAAGGTGCTACAGTTTCCTAATATTGTAGATGATCGGTGTGAGTTTGATAAGGAGCTTATTAGAGAACTACTTAGTTGTTTGAAGTACAAGGGTGAACTTAAGAAGTCGCAGTAAAGCTTATCTATGCGAGCATTATAAGTACCTACTCCATGTACTTATACATGTTGGGCAACAGAAAAGGAGGTTTCGACTAGTGTCGGATTATGTTACAATCCGAATTTGTGGCTTTGGTGTTGAACAAGCCATTCAACTTCTCTGAGCTTGTCTTTTACCATCTCAATGAGAACTACACCACACGTAACAAGAAGAACAAGTTCCTCATGTACCTAAGGTTTTTTCAGTTGATTATTGCCCACCTAGGGCCGAATTTGGTGAGAGATTCGGAGTTGATGGATGATGTTATTCTTGAACACATGAGAGAAGAAATGATGTAGCGTTTGAGAACATATCGTGGTAGAACTTTGGAGAACAAGCCAAAGTTTAAACTGTTGATAGGTCACATTGCTAGACTTGATTATGTATGTCCACCTGATGGTCGTTGGATCCACGACGACTCGGATTCTGAACGTGAGGGTGTAGCATGTGGGAATGATGGTGGTGAGGGTGGAGATGGTGGAAATGATGGTAATGGGGGAGATGGTGATGTTGTTGCACGTGAAGATGTCGAGCATAAGCGTAAGGGCAAGTCTAAGGTTTCTAATAGGTCTTCTAAACGCCAAACACGTAGAGGTTCTGCTATGGAGATTGATGACTTTGTACCAAGTTCGACTACTAATGTATCACTGCAGCAAGCACCCGTGGCCACTACTCCTGTTATTACCATGGTGGTTACTTTATCGATGACTGTATCATCAGATCCGAGGTTCGCATCAATTCCATATACATTATTATCACCGTTGCCGACTCCTCAACAAGCTGCTTCTGCTACAAGTCCTACACCGATGACTATACACCACTGGACTTTTCGCTTAAGTTATTTATCTGTCCAGCAGGTCCTATGTAGTTGGCTCCTCCGTCCTTTCACAACATGCCACTTTAATTAAAAATGTTCCAGTTGTTGAATTTGGTACATTTACAGAAGAACCAAATGGGTGCAGATCCTCAATTCCAAGAGCATATAGATTTGGATCAGCAAAAGATGGTTAGCCACATCTTGTATGTTCAACGTGAAAACCGTGAACTGCGCGCGTTGGTTACTGCTCAGGGGGAAGATCTAGAAACAGGATGAGATCATACTTCAGTTGATATGCAAAGAAGATATGTTAAATAAATTCTAGAGGAATGATGATGACAAAGAACCTGAGGCAGGTGCGAGTGGTGGTGAGCGGCACCAAATGCTGGTGCTTCTGGTAGTAGTGCTGTAGTTGAAGGATCGGATAAGCTGTTAGTAGTTTATACCGATATTACTAATGTGCCGTTGATAAAATCTGTGAAGGCTAATATGATATTATTTATGGATAATTAGAAAGGGATTGTGATGAGTATGGAAAATGCGGACGAGATTGAGGAAGGCGAGTTGTGGATTGTTCGTTATCGAAAGAACAAATTGATTTACGTTTGGGGTTCAATGAGGAAGAGATAGATGAGTTGGAGAACGAAGAGGATGTGGAGGTTGTAGACGATGAGGAAGTTCGGTTTTATATGAGTATTCCTTCTAGGATTACGTGGTTTGATTATGATGAGGTGAAGGTTGAAGATGTGATAGCCGAGGAATACCCTGATCTGTATACTTGCTCGAAAACAGATGAAGGAGTTCCATTCTTCATGACTGAACATGTTAAAGGCTAAAGAACGTCCAAGAAGAAAAAGAAAGATAAAGTAAGTGAAGCTGGAAGCTGGATCTGGATCAAAGGATTCAAGTGATAATGTATTCGATGGGATGTTCAAACACAATAAGGCTCGTTTGTGAAAGCTTATTGATGTTCTAAGGTATGCTGAGCAAGAAGCCATGCAGAAGAAATCTCATGCCACTACTCATCATATGGCAAGGTATAAAGCTTCAAATACAATGAAGGGTGATATAGGTTCATGGATATATGATTCTGAGTTGAAGGTTTGTATTATCAACTAGGAACACAACATCCAATATTTTCAACATGTTGCTGATGTTCTTAATTTGCCAAGGTGGGATGTGCGGACGTTGGCGAATAGACCGTTCGTTAATCGTGGTGGTAACCAGATGGAATGATGGTTTTATAAGCAACTTTTATTTGAGGTACGTCATGGATTTAATTTTTTCAAGCCACAGGTTCCGAATTGGAAGAACATTGATAAGATTACCCGAGAACTGGCTGGAGAAAACTTGTTCTTAAGGTAAAACCGCCACGTACATTGAATCGAGTTCTCGTTAAGATTTTCCTTGAATCCGTACTAGTAAATCCGTGATTTTTCTGGGATCGGGGCTGAATACGGAGTTCATGTGTGTAATCGACCCGATGTGGTTGGTTAATTTATCTGAATCTGGTAACGATGCGTTATCCAATATTCAGATCAGGTGGAGCCGAGATGAAAGATTATGATCTTCCTATGCAATTTCAGCATGTGGTACTTGCTTTCCATGCGTTCGGGATTCATAGTTGTGCCGATTGGAAGTCCAAGTGTTTTAAATGATCAAGACAAAGAGCTTGAGATGAGGGGGAGTTTGTTAGTATAGATTTTGTCTTCTCGGTCTTTGTTTATAATATATTTGGTGTATAAGGGCATTTTGGTACATGTACTAAGGTACATTTGTTATGTAATATGAGTCCATTCGTTAGAGTAGATAATAACGAATGGGCTCATACGTATTTAGTTAAGTCCATTCGTTAGGGATGTTTTTTAACGAAGAAGAAAACGAATTGTACATTCGTTTGTTTTAATGTATAGAGTAGAGAATGGTGACGAATGAAGTCCATTCGTTATGGCCTGTATAACGAATGGCTTCATCTTCTATATATACTCTACAATTTATTGTTAATTCAAGCAGTTATTATTATTATTGTTATTATAATTATTATTATTATTATAGATTTCATCTCGTTATGCTACCCATATATCCTCTCACACACTAGGCTAAACGTATTCAAGCTACCCTAATCACCTAGATCATATCTAGTGACTAGATGTTAATCGTAGTTGTATAAGTCATAATGTATTCATACGAACATGGTTTCTCAAGATAGATAGAAAATTCCAATCAAAACAAATCATGCCAAGCCATTGTACAAGATACATAAATTGGGCATGATCAAAGGCTTTTGTGAAATGGTCTGCAAAGTTGTAATCTGCGTGGGCCTGTTCAATATTAACAAGTTTACGATCATAACAGTCATGAATGGAATGCATTCAGATGTGAATATGTTTTGTCTCTGAGTATTGGACCGGTAACAATACAAAACGCTGTATCGTTATTACACTTGATTGGGGTGTTAAAGAAATTCAAACCTTAACGTAGTAGCTGATGTTGGATCCATCGCTTGAGAAAAGAAGCTGGAGGCAGCAATGTATTCTGCTTCATCAGTGGAGGTGGATACGATGACATGTATCTTGCATTTCCAAGAGACCAAGTGGTCATCCAAGAATTTTGTTCATCATATAGTTGACTTTCTGTCTAAGTTGCAGCCTGCATAATCACAGTCGGTGTAAGCATGCAACATCAAAGGAAAAAACTTTTGGATACCAAAGACCCAAACAAGGTTTCCCTCGAGATACCAAAATATACGTTTGGCAGAGGTTAAGTGAGACTCTTTCGGATCAGATATCGCACAGTGACAAACAGGAAACATGATGATCGGCTTACACAGTGAGATACATCAGAGAGCCAATCACCTGAAAGGTGTTGATCGATTGACTTTCCCAATGGATCTGGAGCTAACATCGGTCAAGTAACAATATGAGTGACGAAAGAAATAGGATATTTGAATCCAAATTTCTGAAGAATTTCATGGACGTACTTCTCTTGATGAATCAAAATCTTATTTGTCTTCTGTACAACTTGTAAACCCAAGAAAAATGTCATCTCCCCCAATGAGCTCATCTCAAACCGACTCTGCATCACCTCTGAAAACTCTACACACATATTATCATCAACATACTCTTGGACCAGGATCAGATCATTGCCAACTTTCTTGACCAAGAGTGTTTGATCAATAACACCTCTCCTGTAGCCATTATCCAACAAATGTTCTGCCAATGTTTCATACCAAGCATGAGGTGCTTGCTGGAGGCCATAGAGAGATTTTCCAAGACGATAAACATTGTTTGTATGATTAGGATCCTCAAAACCTTGCAGTTGCTCGACATAAATATCTTCCTTCACTTTACCATACAAGAAAGCAGTCTTCACAACCATTTGATAAACTTTGAAGTTCATGTATGACGCATATGCTAGAAAGATACGAATAGCCTCAAGCCTAGCAACAGGGGCATAGACTTCATCATAATCAAGACCTTCATGTTGTGAAAATCCTTGCACCACCAATCTTTCTTTGTTTCTTATAATTACACCTTTATCATCCTTCCTGTTCGGCTTCTTTATAAGTCTCCACACATTCACCTTCTTAAATTGAAGTAGTTCTTCTTGCATAGCTTCAACCCATGAGTTCCCTTTTTGGAGCCACATAAATAATCTTTTGGTTCCACTTGAGAAAGAAAACATGAAAAAAGACACTTGTTACTAGTACCTAGCTTTCTTTTTGTTTGGATGCTAGCTGATAAGGAACCAATTATGTTCTCAGTTGGATGTCTCATGTGAATGGAAAATTGTGGCATCGGATCAACTTGCAACTCAACAGTTAGATTCTCAATGAGTTGATAGACAGTAGGAGCATCGATTAGAACATGAGTGGTTGGTTGAATGTTTTCTAGTTAATCAATCACATGTTCTGGAACAATAGGACCATCCCACAGATTTTCCATGAAGGGGACTTGAATTGAAGTGATCGGAGAAGAATCTGTGGTGATTGAAGAGCCAAATGGAGTTTCAAACATCTTCAGCAGTGGCAGGTGCTTCATATTCAAAAGGATAATGTAATTTACGAAAATTCAAAAACCCTAAAATAATAATAAAACTGCATTATTATGGCGAATTTGGACGAACTAATATATTGTAAAAATGATTACATGTATTCGCGAATAACCAAGTGCTTTATATAATAAATAAAGAGTGGTTAATAAATCCATAATAACAACAATATTAATATTTAAGACATAATGTAACAAATAAATTAAGAAACATATAACAATATTATTTACTAGCATTTGCATTCACTTTACTTTTCTTATTTATTGGAGTCAATGCATAATAAGACTAAATGAATAAATAAGTGACATATATAGTTGTGCGAATGCGCTTAACGACATATATGAAAGAACGATTTTATTTTGTACATAAATCGTCCTCCGATCACATTTAATCACATAATTACTTGATTACCAAAATTTTTATTTGCATTTTGACGCCCCTTCCGTTTCTAAGATTTAAACCCATGTAAAATTCGGGATTTCTTAATCCTTTTAAACAATCAATTAATCATATTAATATATTAATTCCACCCTTCGAAAAGAGTTTGTCTCCCTTTGTTGAAACCCTATGTTTATCTTCAAGAAGCCGACAAAATGACACCTGCAGTCACCGGTTTGAACCAGTAGCATCGGTCTATTTCGCCTTGAGATATTTGATAATCATCTAACATAGTCATTTCAATACACACATGTGTAAACCTACTTTTTATGCAAGTGCAGAATGCATAATCATGTCAAACATTCATATTGCAATCATAATCAAGCATGTAGAGTGATCATTTCAATTCATCACACAGGAAATTTAGACACACATATTCATTGATCATTAGCACACACAATCAACATTCTTATACAAAACAAACACATCATTCATGGATAATCAGTCAAGCACTTTTCACGCAACCACATATAACCAAACAAACACATAGAGAACTCTTAAGACCTTTCTAGAGATAGTCAATTAGCACAATAAGCATATTTCATTAATTAGATTTTATAAAAGTTTAACAGAAATTCGCCCAAAGCCTTTAACAGAAAGTTGAATCTAGTTTTATCTAGTGGCTTGGTGAACAAGTCAGCCAAGTTATCACTAGTCACAACTCGTTTCATTTCTATCAAGCTTTTCTCATTACAATCTCTGATAAAATGATGTCTAACTTCAATATGCTTGGTCTTCGAGTGTTGCACAAGATTTCTTACAATGAACATAGCAGCAGTGTTGTCAATGAGAGTATAGGTATTCAGAAAATTCGAACTATAGTCCAAAAACTGATTCTGAATCCAGGGAACTTGTGCATAGCAAGCGGATATAGCAATGTATTCCGCTTCAATTGTTGAAATGGACACTATAGTTTGCTTCTTGTATTTCCATGACAACAGTCTATTACCCAAGTACTAACAACCCCCTGAGGTAGAGTTTCTACTCATATTACAGCCATCATAGTCAATGTTTGTGTATGCAAGAAGATCAAGTGATCTATTCTTTGGGTACCAAATTCCAAAGCCGGTGTTTCCCTTTAAATATCAGAAGATCCTTTTCACGGCCATCACATGAGAAACTTTGTGATTGGCTTGAAAACTTTAAACAAACACATACCGCAATCATGATGTCAGGCCTAGATGTAGTAAGATACATTAATGATCCTATCTTGGCTTTGTACTCATGCTGGTCTACACCCCCCCCCCTTTCATTAACGATCATTTTCTCATGTGTGTCCATAGGAGTTGAGGCTGTATACTGTCACACCCTCAAAATCCACTTACTGAGTTTTACCGTCAGAGGGTGTGAACTAACAGGATCGGAATCATTAGTTATAATCAAACCATAAAAACAAAGTTTCAAAACCATGAAAACGTTTACGAGTAATTAAATGCGGAAGCGTAAAACCATAGAAACCAATGTTGCGTCACGCAGGACGACCTAAAACCCAATGATAACAGTTTAAGATAAGTTTGCATAATTAAAAATGTTTCAAGCAATGCATGTTCCTAAACCGCGCGCCCGCCTCGGCTACCTGAGAATAACATACTAAAAGTGTCAACACAAGGTTGGTGAGTTCACAAGTTTAAATAAAATAAAGCGTTTAGCGTTTGCGTTCAGCGTTTTGCATTACAGCGTTTTGCGTTAAGCGTTACCAGATAGTGTTATGTCAATTATATATCTATAGGTAGCTAGCCTATAAAACAAGTATTACTAAGTGTTCGACACCGAAGCTGACTGTTTATCATTTGCCTTGCCACCAGGTCTATCCCGACCATAGTATGTGTTTAGCCAAGATTACACCCACTCGACCTCCAGTCGAGTTTAGCGTTGGGTGGGGTTTGTCAAACCCAGTAGTACTACTCAACAATGACTCGCTATTATCCAAATATTAACCGGTTCGATGTTATGAAGGACTTTAGTTATTGCGTTTGCCACTTAGTCTTTACAAGTGATATATAATCTATATTAACAAAATCTTAAATGCGTTTCGGAGTATGTTATCTCCCCCAAGTGAAAAGTGTTTGAAAATAGTTAAAAAGGGGAAAGTAAAACTCACTGTTTGCGAAGTATTCCCAAAATAATTCACCAAGATGCGCGTCACAGAAAAACTCTCTCTAGCGCTCTAAAACAATAAAGAGATTTTTCTAAGTGTCGGAATATTATTGAGTCTCTAGACCCGGCACATAATACCTATGCACATAACATGTTTCGTGTTTCGTTTGTGAATTGTGTGTGACTTTAACAAAGGTATTTGTGATACGTTACATGTGTAAGCAATTATATACGTGTCATGTATTCATAAAGTACATCACTAGCAATTACTCACTGTAAGGGCATTTTGGTCAACAAATAACAATTAACTAGCCATTATTCTCCATGAGGGCAATTTGGTCAAATCATGACAATCAATTAGCAATTATTCCCTGCAAGGGCATTTTGGTCAAAACATAACAATTATATAGCAAGTATCATGTTTCATGCATTTTCACAAAACTCAGCAGCTAGTTTCACCGAGACAGAAATTCTACTTGAAAGATTGTACTATCTCACCAATCATAGCATCTCAATTAATTTACCAAAAATCATCACAGAAGCATATATGTCTTAGGTTTCCAGAACATATTTTATTATATTTTTATTCCACATAGTTTTCTCACAATCATCAAATCATTACAGCAAACTCATAACAGTCAAATTCATGCGCAACAGAATGTTATTTGAAATTCCCGTTAAACGAAAAATCCAATAAATGCAAGACCACCTGGGTTAGGTTCATAACTCAATGAGTCAACGTCCAGAAGTGGAACCAACCCAATTGGTCTTGTAGTTCATGAGATATAACATTTACAAAACAACCTAACAGCAGGTCTAACAGCTCAGCTTTGCACAACGTTTTTGTAAAATCATAAAAGTTAACCTTTACTTGTCCAAAAATTACAAGTTTATATTATTTAGAAACTAGACTCAACCTAGTTTACTGTAGTATCAATAATCTCAACCAATTTTCACATTTACACTTCGTTACAGTCACTTAAACATCAATAACACAATCTGTCCAGAAACTGTTTGCATCCAAACTCAACATATTAACTATTTATGGACCATCATGCATTCATATTACACTCTAGACTCCATAAAAACTATCCATGCACATCAATTACACATTACATATATGATTAGGGTTTTTGTTTTGAACTCAAATCAAAGACACAACAATTAACGTGTAACAATATCAATTCTATTTATCAAATCATCATCAATACATCATCAATACATTATATGAAACACATACACACATAATCGGCTTCTAGGGTTTTCAATTAACCCATTAAACATCAAAATTAAGTATAAAGGATGCATAGGATAGTCGTTTATACCTTCCTAGTACCTTAATCTTCGATCAAAACTTGAAATTGATGGTGTATATGTGTGTATAAGTCGACGGCAGCCAAGGGAGTAAGGGGAGGGGTTTCCGATCGGGGTTAGAGGGAAAGAAAAAGAAAAGTGTTTTAGGGTTAAGGTTTAGTATTATTTATAAACATAATATGTTACACTCAAGTCCCTCAACTTCTAAGTATTACTAATCTAGCTTAACTAACTTGTTTACATCTTGAGTTAACGTTTATAACCATGTTATCACATAACACATAAGTCTAACACATAATTATCACATAATTACTGTTTTGACGTTTTTCGTTTATTCATCAATCATTTGCGTCAACTCGTTTGCGTTTCGGTGCAATTCCCGAAAGACTACACATGTAGTAAATGTTAAGCGTCATTTAAACCCTAGTTTAAATGTAATGAGGTGTGCGTTATAGATTCAGTGATCTTAAGTTTGAATTGACGGAGTTGAGTTAACGAAGTTAACCTGAAATTGACGATTGTCACATATACACATCATGGCATTTAAACTTGGTCAAGATTTCATTTACATACTTGAATTAGTTAATGAATATTCCATCCTTTTTTTGTTGAACTTGCAACCCTATGAAGAAATTCATATCTCTCATTGAACACATGTTGTACTTTGACTTCATCACACCCTCAAATTCCTTACACATCTCTTCATTTGTAGATCCAAAAATGATGTCATCAACATACACGTGTACCAGCAGTAAGTCTTTTCCTTTCTTTATAAATAAGGTCTTGTCGATAGCTCCTCTGTTGAAGCCATTTGCAAGAAGATGGTTTGATAACTCATCATACCAAGCTCTTGGAGCTTGATGTAACCGATACAAGGCTTTGATAAGCTTATACACATTGTAAGGAAACTCAGGGTCTTCAAATCCCAAAGGTTGAGTCACATAAACCTCCTCATCTATCTTTCCATTCAAGAAAGCAGATTTGCTATCCAACTGGTAAACCTTGATGTTCTTTGATGTTGCATAAGCTAGGAAGATTCTAATTGCTTCTAAGCTACAAGTCTAGCCTTTTTTGTTCACTACAATCCCTCTCTCATCTCTCTTATTCCTGAAAACCCATTAGGTGCCTATAGCGTATTTCTTGTTGGCTTGTCTACCGGTTCCTAGACTTGCAAATCTCTGAACTATGCCAACTCATCCTACATAGCTTCTACCTAATTGTTGTCTTTCAATGCTTGAACAATGTTCTTTGGTTCAATTTGACATAGAAAGCAAGAATAAATACAAATATTTGCAGTTTCATATGCAATTCTGGTAAACCTCTCATGCAGGTCACCAATGATGTTTCCAAGAGGATGATTTCATTGAACCGAAGAGGTTTGGTTGATTGAACTTGTAGTCAGATCAGGGTATGAATTTGAAACATTCAAATTAGACTCATTATTGTTTTGATTTGAAGTGTTGGATGTTGAAGCAACATTGTTTGAAATATTAAGATTTTCAAATAAAGATTCAAACATAGTTTGAGTATCATGTTGAGGTTGTTCATAAGGATATTCAATTGGATCTTCATTAGTGAAATTTTGATCTGTCTCTTGAGTGACAACATGCTGCTCAATTTCTTCATTATCAGTTGAAATCTTCCGTTGAAATGTAAACTCAGTGTCATCATTAGCAACTTTGGACCATAATTTGTCCAAATATATTTTCATTTCAGTTGTTGCTTCAGGAAAAATAGTTTGATAAGCACTTTCTTCAATGTATTCAGGGTATATCTTGGATGACTAGATGAGCTTTTCAAGGTTAAACAACCAGCTATGACCATCGACAGTGTTGAAATGGTTTTCATTGAGTACAATGCTAGAGGATTCAATCACACTTAAATGATTTTTGACACAGACTCTATAAGGTTTTGATTGTGATGAATATCCAACGAAGAAACAATCCAAAGATTTAGCCTGCAACTTGTTCAAGTAGTCCTTGGTGTTCAACAAGTAACATTTGCAACCAAATGGTTTAACTTTTGTTGAGAAGCACCGTATTTTGAACATAACAAGTTGTGTTAATAGCCTCAGCCCAAAAGGAGACAGGCTGATAAACATCAGCAATCATGGTTCTTGCAACTTCAATTAATGTTTTGTTTCTTCTTTCAGCAAGCCCATTTTGTTTAGGAGTTCTAGGAGCACTAAACTATTGAAATATTCCCTTTGCAAGACAAAATTCAGTCATTACCCCATTCTTGAATTATGTACCATTGTAACTTCTGAATACCTTAACCCTCTTGTCAAGCTGATTCTCCATTCTTGTAATGCAACCATTTATTAGCTCAGTTGTTTTATCCTTCGTAGACAAGAAATACACCCACGTGAACTTTGAATAATCATCAGTTATCACCAAACAAAACCTCTTGTTTCTAATACTTGGAACACTTACAGGACCCAAAAGATCCATGTGAAGCATTTAAAGAACTTTATCTATTGAGTTTATAAATTTTGATTTGTGCGATGATTTATGTTGTTTACCCTTTTTATATGAGGACAATGGTCTTTAAGCTTGAACTCCCTTATAGGCGAACCAATTACATGCGCACCTTTTACGAGTTTGTTCATATTTTTTTAAATTAACTTGACACAATTTCCAATGCCACAACCTTAATTCATTTTCAGAAGCCTTTGAGATAAAGCATGCTCCTCCTATTGATACTGCATCTTTCATGCTCAGCTCATATAGATTCCCATTTATAGTAGCCATCATCATTATCATAGAAAGGGGAATCACAAACTCAGGTTTCCATATAAGCAGTGTGAATCATTAAATCCCACTTTATAACCCTTGTCACAAACCTGTGAAATGCTCAACATGTTGTATTGAAGTCCTTCAACATGTAAAACATTATCAAAAGATATTTTTCCATTTGTCAAGATTCCTCTACCAACAATCTTTCGTCCATTCTCATCACTGCCAAATGAAACATGTCCTTCATACTTTTCTTCATAATTAGTTTTGAAGTGAAATACAAGCCAAAGAAGCTTGCACTTCTTCAACAATCTTTCTTCTTATTGAATGTCATGTGTCTGGAACATCACTGTCCATGTACCATATGTCAGTTTGCTATATGGACTGCTTCTTCACATTAAAGAGACATTTTGATTAGTTTTGAAGTGAAATACAAGCCAAAGCAGCTTGCACTTCTTCAAACACAATTTCAGATTGTTCATCTTGAACTAGATCTTCATAGACTACTTCACAAGACTCATCAGTCTAAAAACCACTCTCATAAGGCTTTCCATAATAAGCCACAATACTAGTGCATTCTCCTAATACAGTTTATCTTCTCAGATTACTTCTTAGTGTTTCATCTTTAGGCTTCCAAAGAAATCCCCTTGGCTCATGCCCGTTTTTTATTAGGTACTTTTCATCACCATTAAGTTTTCTTCCTTATTTTCTTCTGAAGGTTCATGCATTATATTTTCCTTTTACACTAGTTATAGAAGATGACACTAACTTCTCAGAATCAAATGAACTTTCAGATTCATGTGATATGAATGAACAATTCTTCACAAGTTTCCTTTCTATCACAGTTTCATTTTTCACTTCATATCCCACATCCTTCTTCATATCTCTCTCCAAGTATTCAACATACATTTTCTTGTTAAAAAACAAAATCTTGACTAAACTTGGTGGAGTCAAGAACATGAAAAGGTTTAGGAGTGAATCTGTCTTGAGAAGAATCAGTATGATGCCCATAAACATCACAGATCCTTCACCACACTTGTCCATTATGCTTTGCAACTAAGTTTCCGTTCTTGTACCACTCACTTGGTCTATGAGGATCAATACCAATGGTCTTCTGATGGGTGATTTCTCTGTAAAGTCGATTAAGATTGGTTGAAACACATTAATCTTTTCATTACTTTGAACATAAAGTTTACTCTTGCAATATTTACTCTATTTCCTCTTTGATCACATTCTCTTGTCGGACTTGTCTCCTTTTGGAAAAAAACTCAACATCTCCAATGCCAAATATCTCATGGTTTGAAAACACATGATAGATGGGTAGGAATTGATTGATGTCTTTTAAAGCTTCTTCAGATTTCTTGTAAAATGAATTACCTTGTTTTACATTATTGAATTGTTTATTCTTTAGTTATTGAAGGTTTCTCTTCTCTTAAGGACTCTTGTTTGCATATTTCATTTCTTGTTTTTCTTTGAGATCCTCCAGAAATATCAAATGGTTTGTGATTCTTTCTCATCTATTAATAATGTTTCTTCAAATTTGGAGATATTGGGGTAATTTTGCATTTTCTTTGATGGATTTTTCTTTTGTGACGTCTTCTTGTTCTTATCAGTGATCTTGCAGCTACAACAGCTTAAGCTTTTACTCTTTTGACTGCTTGAATCTGTTTCAGCATTTTCACTTGAATCTGCTGATTTCATATTACTTGAGTCATCCTCTTTAATTTCAAAGTCACCCTTATCATTCACAATCACCTTCTCATAGTTTTCTGTGAATTCTTTCTTTTCACTGAAAGTTGACGTCCTCTGACACAAATATGCTTCTATGTTTTCTTTATCAACCTTCAATTGGTAATTGTCACCAAAAGGTGGTGGAACGACCCTATATTTTTCTTCGGGTTTAATTTTCTCAAGTTTTCCACAAATGTTTCCAGTGGAGACCAAATTCTCTAAAAATTCGACTTCAACTTGTAACTGAGTGTTCTTCAACTTTTCCTCTATATACATTTTTTTTCAATCCATCAATCTGAACTGTGAATCTTGACAAAGTCTTGTAACTTTCAATATAGTCCTCCTTAAGACCCCTGATTTGATTTGCATATGTATGTTCACTCATTTTGTACACATTGATGACACTATCCTTCCTGTGACTTTTACACTCCCATTTTCCCATATATTTTCTCAAATTATCAATTATGATCAGTAATTCAGAAGATGAGGGTTCAAAAGTTACATGACTGTTTGAAGATACACCACTTTCATTGATCATTGCCATGTAAGACACAACATATTTTTCAATTTCCTTGGCATGATTACTCCAATCAAACTGTCGATCTTGTGGCTCTCTTGCAACTGCCACGTTACCTTGGTTTCTTAGTTGTTGATTCATGTCATGTTGATTTTGATTATTTTTGTTCTAATTAGGAGGGGCTTGATTTAAGTTCTGGTTGTTATGTGGTTGTTCATGTTGTTGAGGAATAATTTTCAAATTATTCTGGTTAATCTGCTGTTGAAAATTGTTCTGATTTTGCCTTTGTTAAGGGTATTGGTTTCTTTTAGGGTAGTTGTTGTTGAAATTGTTTTGATGATGCCTAGGAAGTTTGCATTCTCTTGCAAAGTATCCTGGTTGCTGACATTGTAGCAAATTGCCTTGGCCTTATCAAAACCTATTCTTTCATTAGGACGAGAGAATGTGGATCTTCATGTTCTATTATACGAACTATTGCTTCTTGGTGCCAACATTTTTGCTTGCCACTTCAGGTCAATTACTATAAGATCATCAGCATCAATTTGTTCCAAATCTTCTTGGACCACACTTGTGTGAATGAGATTCTAGGCAACAAATGCATTCTAAGAGTCAGTAAACATTGAGAACAGAACTTGGTACTCATTACTTTGACTAGCATTGTTTGGCACATAAGGAACATGAAAACTTGCAACATATGAGGTATCCCCATCATTTATCATTTGCACATTGAATTTTTGCTGACCAGACTGACTACCAAAGTTGAATTTTGAAGGTTCTTCAATGAGTGGAAGCTGTTGTTGAGGTTTTCTGTTCAAATTACTCATAGGAGCAATGAGAGCATTTGTGACGGGAAAGCTTGGTTTGTTTCCTTTGATCATATTATTTTCAATCATCTCATGCTCTGCTGCCTGTAGGAAGGAAATGACATCATCCAGGTTGAAGTTTGTAAAGTTGACCTTTTCTTTGATGAATTTACTTGTAGTGTACCATACACTAGAAAATGAGGACAATAACTTCTTGTTCACATCAAAATCTGTGATTTGCAAGTCAGTTGTCTTAATTCATTGATAATGGATACAAATCTTTGTAGTATAGATTTCAACTTCTCCCCTTCCTTAAACTTGAACCTGTCAAGTTGCTGTTTCAGTCTATCTTTCTTTATATCTTTCAATTTAGTATTTGGTTGTTATTCGGTGCTGCCGAAGGAACAAATGGTCCATTCTTGATTGAATTCCACAATTCAGAGTTATTATAATTCACAACTGCCTCAAATAGAACATTCCACTTGATATAGTTATCCTGGCCTAACAGTCTAGGAATCTTGTTAGTAGAAACCTCTTGGTCATCCATTTGCTTTTAAAAAAAAATATTTTGATAATATATTTTTGGTATTTTGATTTTTGGAAATTTTAATAGCTAACTTGAAAGAAAAGTTAAATACTTGTAAGAAAAAAAATGAAAGACTTTGAAATTTTCAGATCTAATGAGAAATTTCCTAGATCTACAGAAAAACAAAGGATTCTGACCAAGGTCTAAACAATGATGATGAAATGAGTGTATATCTAGGAATAGAAAACTTTTAAACCTCTTAGAAATTCATATATGAAGCTAAAACAAAGAAATAATAGAGTAGCTCGCGTCACTCTTCAATAGAATAGTGATTTTCTTACATCATCTTCTTCAATCTTCGTTCAAATTTGCACAAATCTTCCAATCTTTCACAATCACTCCTTGTAGTAACAAACCGGTCTTTACCGAGCTTACTCAAGCTCTAATACCATTTGTCAGGACCGTATTGTACCTCGTACACAAACACTAATTCGACAAGAAAACTAAGAGATACAAAATATGAAAAGACCCTTAGATTATAGCCGACGAAATCGACAAAAACCTGGATGTTTCTAAATATAGATAGAACACAAAGCAAACAAACACATGATTCACTCAAAAGATTTCCATTAGAATATTTAGAAAGGTAAAATTGGAAATTCTTTAGTGATTCAGGTGGAATGTCAGGTGAGGCTGCCTTTCGTACAGAGAATAATCAGTATGTCTCAAAAGGTGTGTAATCAACCGTCTTCATAAATGTGACCTAGTATTCCCTTATATAGGCACCTGACAGTCCTTTTTGAAACCTTAATCATTACGAAACATTCTCAAAATAAACACAAGTGTCAAAACAAGACTTCGAGTTAAATTGATCTTTGTCGAGCGGACCTTGTAATCCTGAGTGTGCTTGAGGATGTTCTTCGAGTAGACTTTACTTAAATATTTCCAAATTCCTTTGGAAATATTCTTCCAAGCTGACTTCAAACTTCATGATATATCCAAACTTTGATCGGATATATCCGTCGAGCAAACTTGTTCTTCTTGATCTCTTCAATCATTGTCCTTAGACTTATTCTAGCAAACACATTATACTCGGGTACTGTAGCTTGCTCGAGATTGAACTATTCTCTTAGAAGTCTTATAATAAATCCTTTAACTTCTCACAAGCATTCATGAGATCTTTCTTATGAATCTTTGCTCAACCCACCAAATTACATGTTAACATGGCCTAAGCTCGGATATGTCAAATGTTTGCTCTGACACAAACTGTGCTTGACTAAAGAACAACTTTTCTCGATGAAGTGCAGTTTCCTCGAAGCTTGACACTTAGAAGAATTATTGAAGATAACCTTACTATCATAAGATACCTTGCTAGAATAATTAAATACCTTGCTCGAAGTGTCGGGTTTGATCAACTTCCATACTTTGCATGTTTCCCAAGGAGGTTGAAAAGATTCCAATCTACCGTGATTAATCCTTTAGTCCCAAAATGTTAACTCCATAAGGGAACTTGCTAGGATCGTGAGTAATGAAGCGAATGATGAGAAAGTAAAGATGATCGAGAAGGATGGTGATTGTCAAGGTATCCTAATTGAAAAGGCATGAAATGATGAGGCTACATGGTGTAGAGAATGTGAAAAAAGAACACTAGGAAGTATGTAGTTGTGAACCTGAGACTGTTATGAAGAGACCATTATCGATACTTTAGTTAAAATCATGAGAATGGTTAAAAATTGTAAGATAGAGCTACAGGGACATGAGTTCCACGCTACTCTTTATGTTATGACCTTAGGAGGGTTCTATGTGGTTTTGGGGATGGATTGGCTATATGAGTTTGAGTTTCATATAGTGTGTAAGTGTAAGTCGATAAGGTTGAAGTTTGTAGACGGTAGTATAGTGACGGTTTGTGGTGATAAAAAAAATTTCAGGGCTTAATGTCATTTCGATAAATAAGTATGGCATATTAGGCAACCTGATTTACAGAAGCAGACAACAATGAATTCTGAGGATAAGACGAGACTTGTTGATACACATTTTGTCATCTCGATCTTTGTTTAATGCATTTGGAAAATATTATAAAGTCTAGGGGTATTTTGGTAACTGTATTAGATACATTCGTTAATGTAATTGAAACATTTGTTAAAGTAGGTAATAACGAATGTCTCCCCGCGTGTCTATCGTGCTCATCCGTTAGGGGATGTTAACATATGAATCCATTCATTATTAGAACGAATGTAGAGTAACGTATAATGATGAACGAAGATCTCATTCGTTAGGAATGTCTAATGAATGAGATCGTCTTCTATACATACCCTGTATTTTTCCAAGTTAATTATTAGTTATTATTATTATTATTATTATCATTCATGTACCTTTACTCTGCCAAATCATCCTCTCAACACACAGTGCACACAGCTAACGTAATTGTAAACGTAATTCATATCGTACACCAGATCCATGATCGTAATCAATCACATATGGTTTCTCAAGTGGTATCAGAGCCATATGTGTTGGGCTAGACTTAATGGTTAATACTTAATCTATTGGGCTTGGGTTTTGGCTAACTTGTAACACCGAAAATTCTATTTTCGGTGGCCTTTTGTATGGGCTTGGGCACTAGGGTGTTTTGTATTATATATACCTTGTAACTAGGGTGTTTGGTATTCTTATCATATTTTAATAGTGGTGAAGGGCTTAAGCACCCGACGTTTATATGACGTGTGTTTTGAGGTCCATCGTGTCTTGATTGTTGTTTATACTTGTTTGTATTGAATCAATTCGTTGTAAGTTTCCGCTTAATAACGGATTAATTGATATCACATTGAAAGATCCTGTTTTGGGACTTCAGTATGTCTGACTGAATCAAGTTTAGGTTTGATATTAACATCAATTGAAACACAAATTGAAATGGAGCCTACAAATGCTTGTACTTATATTGCATTGTGTAGTATGTATGATTCTCGAGGAATGAGAAAGGTTCCTAGGTCAGGTTTAAAGTTAGAAGGTTGAAACTCCGGGTGTAGTTGGATTTGTTAATTGCGATCACCTCTAAATTTTATATGGGTTCACTATAATTATTCTTATATCGTTTCTACAACATTTTCAAAAATCAATGGGTGTCCATGCAGCCACGGGTACCTACGTAGGCCCGCCGCTGGTTTTGTCAAGGAAACTTGAGTTTTTATAATGGTGAGACGAATAGTGAAATGGTTGAACGGATTATTAGAACACCCCTTGGGGTTCATTCAAAAATACAATAATCATTGTTGTGAATTATTCGGTTTATATTATATTAACATTTTTTTTACCTCAAAAGTCAAACTAGGTAATGTGATTTCAATTTTGACTTATTTTCAAGTATAGCATTGGGTGTGAATTTCATACACAACACGAACATAACAAGATACTTGAGGGTTTAGATTTCATGTAAACATATTAGTTTTGGGTAGAGCCCGTTTAGCTTAACGGCTCGTGTTAGTGTTAGCCTAACGAGTTCATGTGGGCTGACTCGCATAATCCATTTTTTTATATTTAAACCAAAAGACAAAGAAAAGGTTCATCATCCATTAGAATAATTCAGTGCAAAAACATACCAAATGGCATATAAAATAGATGTCAATGATTATGTTCACCTAAACCCAAAGTTAACAAAAAAAATCGACCATGACCCGCATTACATACTCAATAAATGCTTATATAGCATTGCATAATAGATGAAAAAATTGAAATGGTAAACATAGACTCAAATGACTCAGCAACTAATCCAATCGTGACTCCACATGGCTCCAATATAATGACCATTATAACTTGCAATATCAACTTTTCTTGGTATACATGCACATTTTTGTGTAAGTAATGCAGCTTGTGCTCATTATGTCCAAGAAGTTCATCGAAACGCGTTATCAAAATCTAATGATATGCCAACCCGTTTTTTTCGCTAACTCCTAGCATATCATCAGATTATGTCAAATCTTTTCGATGAACTTGAACATAATGAGTACAAGATGCAGTACTTACACCATGGTAATGCATGTATCTCATACCCTTCAAGAAGCCATATAGAAATTAACCTACATAATACACAAATTCACAAGAGTTAAACGATGATAATATTGGACTTTATTATTATTAGGTATTGTTAGTCGGAGTTTATGGGCCCACCTTTTAAGTTTCTACAGTTTGCATTCTCTAGATTGTATTTCAAGGTCTAATTCTTGTTCAAATTCCATCTTTTCTTTTACTTCCCGTGCAATAACTTGGCGTGCTTGGTGAAGTATACTTGACCTTGGGATGAGAAAGAAGTATGTACTAGCAAGATTTGATTATGGATTACGTTGAACTATCTCTTGCAGACTTATTTTCCCATGTAACGGAGAGTTCTCGCTGGGAGTCTTTCAAGGATCTCTTTGACAGTTTGAACCGCCTGATCAACCTTCTTTATCCTCCGTGGCCATCTCATAAACTTCGGTAATTAATTAGATAACATTTAAAGAAAACATGGTTAGTGTTTGTAAAATCTCCCCCCCCCCCCCTAGTCCTTTACTAATTAGTTTCAAATATAAGTTTTGAATATATACGTTTATAAAACATGTAAACAACTTTAATTAATCTTTTTGTCAAATAAGCATTCTTTTCAAATGATATGGTGGCTACCATGGTATCACCTAGTGCTAGGACATCTCCAATTTATATGTAAAATCAATTAATAGAAGGGTGTAGGAACACGACAAATAGTGATAAAAATCGTAAAAATGTGATTTAAGGTGATGAGACTTTTATATGGTATATCTTAAATCCAGACGTACCAGATCATTGTTAGAATTATATTAATCTAGACTTTAATAATAAATAAGATGCAGAATAACATAACCATCATGTCACTAAAACAATTCTAGAAATTAGTTTTAGCTGTCAGTTCTCCTAATAATTGAACATTACAATAGCTGTCCTTTTTAAATGAAAAATAATAAAAACCCAAAGAATTAAAATGACTATACTACCCCTAGACTAATATTATCTCTAACTAATGATGAAACTAGCCAAAACAAGAGAAAATATGTCAATTAAATGAAATGAACACCGACCATGCATATATAAAACCAATTTCCATCAACCATGCCTCAAATAACCAAAACATAAGGTCTATGTATGATGTTTCTTAATAATATAATTGGTGATCATCAAGATAGGTTATTTTCTCCTTATATAGATCTTAACATGCACGTTTTTTTTAGATTAAAGTCAAGGGAAAAGAATTATAGAATTACCATCAGAATGTGGGAAAATCGGTTTGGTGTATCATTAGATTTTGGTGATACCTATCGATGAACTTCTTGAATTCAATGAGAACAAACTACATCACATGCCCCAAAGTAAGCATGCATCCTACACCATTCAGAAAGCAACATAGAAACCTACAGAATAGACACATTTGTATTATCATTCTGCTTTGGGTTTTGGTTGTATTTATTGTCTTAGATGTCCCTACACATGTAAAACAATGGGTGACCTAATAATATAGCCTTGTAGAATGTAAATTGATGTTGAGAAGGAGACAAAAGTTCAAGTAAAAGCATTGTAACTGTTTGTGTTTCTTTTCTGCTGATCAGACACAACTTTAGAACAAGTGACAATTTTAGAACAATTGACAAATAGTGGTTTGAAACAGAGGATTGATGGGAAACTTATAAAATTTTGCAAACCGTGGTTTAAAATCATGGATTGCACCAAAAACATTCATCCTAAGATCATAAGATACCTTCCTTTAGAAAAAAAGAAGAAAAAAAAGATCAAATGGTGGCTTCAAACCATGGCTTGAGTAGAAAACCACCAAAGAAAATAAAACGGTATTAGGGTGAATGTTTTTGGTGTAATCCGTGTTTTCAAATCATGGTTTGTATTATTTTATTTGTTGCTAATCAATCCCCTATTTCAAACCATGGTTTGTCATTTGTGAAATGTTGTGTCTTAAACATTTGCTATAATGAAACATAAACCATGGTTTCTAATCATGGTTACACCAAATGTGAAACACCCTGTAAAAGTAAACTATTTTTTAAAGAATGTTTCTATAAACACTATTTCTGGAAAACAATTCTTCATTATATATATCCATCAAACAACAAAAAAGTAAATATCAACGTCATAGTTGAAGGAAATTAAGTCAACTAGACCACATATTAATTTCTAATTACCCAACAATGATATATATATATATATATGTATATATATGAAAACAATTATGAAATAGTTGTCAAACAAGTTACCTTGTATGAAAATAATTACAGTTTTCAACGCAATAAGTATCATTTGAAATGTACCAAAGAAAACTGCAAGAAATTCAATTGTTGATAAACCAAATCAAACTGACATGATCGCACTGAATTATTAAGCCCATAATCTCAAATCATATATTTCGATATAACAATAATGTAAATCAAAAACAGATAATTACATTTTAATTTCAATTGAATATCCGAGTTGACAAATTTCATTCAGTTTAATCATGATTAATAACTACTAATTACCCCTTACGAAAAAAACTAGGGACAATATAAACGCCTTTTTCATAGGTTTTTTGAATCACATTGTTACCCAGTCTAAAAATAATTAAAATGTTTTATGCAAGAATGCAACTGTTAAAAGCATTAACTTGTTATACAAAAGCTAACTTTGCAAACTTACCATATATAAAACCAATTAGATCACGCTAAACAAATTAAGAGCACAAACTCAAATCATGTCAACTAGGTTAAACGAAATTTCGGCAAAATAATAAGATTCAAGAATAAAATAATTCATCTCTATACTAGAATCGGTATGAAGTTGAATTAAAACTGTAACAATTAAACAAGATTTTATAACCCAAGTTATCAAAGAAAGTAAGGTCAGTAGATCTTAATTAAGAAATATATGGAAGATAAGTTAACAAGGAAAGATGAAACATTAAAACAAAGAAGTCATCGCCCAAGGAAGATCATATATACCTGTCGTTAGAAATAGATTTGTTGTTGGAGTCTCCATGGCTGCGACAAACAATAATGGGGACAAGAAAAATAAAGATTGTGTATATATATAGCAGGAAACCAACTATATACCTAGCCCTAAAGCCCAGTGGGCTACTTATTGGGCTATAACACAAATAAATGGCATTTAATATAACATTATAAGGTTGAAAATGGAAATGAGGAACATTACATATAGGAAATGAAGGTTAACTTTGCGTAAAGTATGTGAGAAAGAATACAAAAAAGAAAGTTTTTGACAAAATAAATTCTTTAAAAAAAATTATAATTACACTAAAAATTCAGTTATCAAATACAAAAACAAGTGCGATTTTTCAAGGATGTGCGCAATTGTTAAAGCGTTAGCCGATGATCGAGAACATAACATTAATTTCTCGCCTATTTTCTTAATTCTCGTTCTCGCGACAGTGAGGTTGGGTTGTGCCAATCTCAAGTAATGGGGCGACTTAAGTTGGGTTGGTTTCAACTTTTGAATTGGAACAATTATTAATTAATGCAAATGGGGATAAATTGAATAGATTGTATTAAATACATGATATATAATTAAATTAGTAGATGGACATGTAGGTATTATTTATTTTCTAATTAGGAGTTCGAGTCCATCTCTAATCGTACCGAGTTAAGGAATATATAACCTAATCAAACTAGTGATTGCGGTTATGTTTTTGTAATCAGTTTTAGATATATATTTTTATAGTTATATAGCCAGATTGAGTGCTATTCAATTGAGTTCATCATGCGTGCTTTTCATTTTGATGAGTTATATCAAATCTTTTTTCATTGATTTTGGAAATTTACCAAATGTAAAGTCTCCAAACCCCAATGTTGATAAAATAAATCAAACCGATTAGGGGATCTCACTGGATAAATAAGGTTGAAAAAACAAAGTTTTTAAACCATAACCCACATTACATACTCGATAAGTGCGTAAATAGCATAGTACATAATGGGAGGAAAAAGTTGTTAGTGCACGGTTTTGTATCTCGGTGTTTGTTAATGTATTTTGGATTATAGTTAAGGTACTAAGGGTATTTTGGTTACATACATGACACATTCGTTAATGTAAAGACATATTCATTAGAGTAGCTAATAACGAATGTGTCATTAGTCTTTATTTGTTAGGGGATGTTAACGAATGAAGCTCACGTATGTGTTCATTCTTTATGTTAATGAATGGAATTAATGTATTAATAGAGAATGAGATTCATTCGGTATGGTATGCATAACAAATGAGGCTCATCTTCTCTATACACCCTGTAATAATTAATAACAGTTCTTCATTTATCCAATTTTCTCTTGTTATCCTGACCGATTCACTTCTCAACACACACACTTAATGTAATTCATCAATACCTAAACATATTTCATATAACAAGACTAGATCCGTAATGTATAAGATAGTATTCAATCAAATCGTGTTCTCTCAAGTGCTATTAGAGCCATACGTCTGACTGAACACGTTTAGGTTGATAATTCAAGTCAAGTCCACATTAATTTGGATAGTAATTGTATCGAATTAAACGTAATTGAGTTTCGGAACTATTCGTATAAAAGTCGATCAATTAAGAATTGTAATGGTGTTGATTGAATCCAAACGGACTCTAGGATTATTCACGACGCTGAACTGAGTATTTGTTATCATTTAATTGTTTCAAATTGTGTTGAATTGTTGTAATCGATTTGCACGGGAAGAGTTTACGTGTTTGACTTTATTTTGGTCAAATTGTGTCAAGATCGATTTTAGAACTATCAACCTCGTAACCAACAACTTAATGTTGACAAGATGGTTACGAATTTTCTAATGTGAAAACCCAATGAATACTAAAGGCATAATCAGTAGTATTCAGGATGTTGCTCAAATAACACAAAGATGACAAACACGCAAGACACTCAAAATATTTCCAATGATATTAATTCATAATACGAAGGAATTACTTTAGGGTTAATAGGTGGAATGGAAGGTGAGGCTACTTTTATTAAATAGGCACACCTGACACCATCTAGAAACCCTAAACATTGGAAAAACATATTTAGACATATAAAAAATTATTACAAGTTTAAACAGGTCTTCAAGTAAGCTTTTGTCTTTATCAAGCAGACCTTGTAATCTATAAGTGTGCTGGAACAGTTCTCCAAGCAAGCTTTTACTTTGAATATTTTCCTTACAAAATATTCCTCAAGCAGACCTCAATCTTTATGATAATATCAAACTTTGCTCAATAATATCCTACGAGAAAACTTATTCTTCTTGATCTTTTCAACCTTTTGTTGATAACTTATTCTAGCAAACTAAGTGTGCTGGTGGTACTGTAGCTTTCTCAAGGTAGAACCTTGCTCGTAGAAGTCTATATAATTCCATTAACTTTCTACAAGTGTGCTTGAGATCACCATTATTGAAACCTTTCTCGACCCACCAAATTACTTGGATTAAACTTGGCAAAGTCAAGGGTTTCCACTTAAACAAACCTTGCTCAACTGAAGAACAACCTTACTATATGAAGTGTAGTTTGCTAGAACTAAACACTTAGAAGAATTCCAGAAGATAACCTTGCTCGTTGTAAGATACCTTGCTTGAATAACTATTAGACTTGCTCGAAGTTCTTGATTTGCTCGAATTCCATACTTAGCATATTTCTTGAGGAGGTTGAGAAGATTCCAATCTTCCTTGATCAATTCTTGATCCCAACAATCTCCCCCTAGATTGGAACAAACTCAGATGCACCAAAACACATCCTGTAGGTTACATACACTTGTCTAACATTCACATCAAATTCTTAAAAGCATTAATAAGGTATATCTGTATAGAGTTCACAGTAGTAATTTAATTAGAGAAATGGAAGGAATAAAATATGAAAATCTCACCCTTAAGTAACTTGAAAAAGCTTTGAAAGATAAACTAGAAGTAAAACAAAAGGATTTCTCCAAATTTCAAAAGGATTTTAGTGTAAAATTTTGTCACCACTTAGATGCAAAATAGAAAAATACCGAGCTAGCTTCCGAGTTAGACTCTTGTAAGTTGGAGATTGCAAAATTAGCTGCTAAATTGGAAAACGTTGAATTGAACTTTAAGAAATTCGATGTCTCTAGTGCTGTTGTCGAATCTATGATTGAACAACAGTTAAAATGGGAAGAGAACAAAAGTGAGGGTATTGGGTACAACTTAGTTCCTCCTCGATATAATAAAAATCACATTGGGCTTCCTCTTACTAAAGAAGAGGAAGCAAGGAAATCGTTCATGCAGTATGGCAAGCCGAATGCAAATGGCAAAATTGTTCATGGTTCGGTCAACTGAACCATCATTGAGATAGAATGATACTAATATGTTTACTTCACGTGTAGATGAAGTAATTATAGAGGATTGGACCGATGAGGAGGAAGATTTACATGTTTTAAATAATAAAGACATTAATTCTAGTGTTTCTTTAAATTTTCCTGTTTTGGATTATGTTGCTACTAATGTTTGTGTGGGCTCTATTTTTAAGATCAACGACAACTGTGTGGTTGATCCTTCTAAAACTTTTAAAACTTGTGGTGTGGTTTCAAATAACATTGATAACAATAAAAGTTTGCATAAACATTTATCACCTAAGTTTATTAAAGAAGGAAGTTCATGTGTTCATAATTGTAATAAATCAAATGTTCAGTCCAAAGCGGGACAAACTGGCTCACACAACAGGTCAAGACCAGGAGTCGACCACAATGATTTTTATATTAAAAGGGAAACATGTTTCAATTGTGGCATTCCTTGTCACATTGCTAGAAATTGCCCACATCATCCTTATGTCCTATACTACCGACATAATCAGAGGAATATGTCTCGAGATACCTTCAATAAATTTAATTCTAATAAATCAAGGTATTACAAGGCAAATCCCTCTGATGGTTATTGGAAAAGAAACAAGGCTGACAGGTTGAAATCCCGTCATGCTAACCCTGCCATGTTTCAAAAGCGTGATGGAAAATCGATTTTGGTCCTGAGACCAAATTCGGCCTCTATATCGAAATCAATCTGGAAACCAAAGTCCAACATGACTTCCGTCCGAAAACCAGAGACAAAGACAACCGTTTACGCTAGTCACAGAATTATAAAACCCACCTATAAATGGTTGCCTAACTCTTCGGTGTCCAAATCACAAAAGACTTCTTGTTCGATCTTAGATAACTAGGAAGACATGTCATGGAAACCTGTATCTTGCATAGATGTATTAGGAGTACCCATCATTACTGACTGGGTACCAAAAACTGATTGATCTCGCACATCGTGCACGGACAGCTATGGAGGAATATAATCAGACCTTGGTATGTTGATAGTGGCTGTTCCAGGCACATGACAGGAGACATCTCTCAACTGCACAATATTCAAATATTTAATGGAGGGTATGTTTCCTTTGCGGGAGGAGAAAAAGGGAAGATCACACAGAAGGGTACTTTAAGCAATGGTGTTCTTAAGTTCGAAAATCTCAATTTTGTTCCAGAGTTAAAACACAATCTGCTAAGTGTCTCGCAGATTTGTGACAAGGGTTTTTCAACACATTTCACAAACAAAGAGTGTTTATTTTAAAACCTGGTATCATCATAACAGAAGATTAGGTTCTTGTTCGATCACAAAGAAAAGATAATGCTTACGTGATCGGCATGAATAAAAATGTTCCAGATGAAATCACTTGTTTATTTTCAAAAGTGTCGAAACATAATGCCATGCTTTGGCATCGTCGTCTTGGTCATGATAATGTTAAAACTCTAAATCGTCTTACTAGAAAAAACATTGTTCGAGGTTTCCTGATCAAAGATTTTGTAACAATTGAGAAATATGTAGCTTGTGCTCTAGGCAAACGTCATCGTAAATCTCATAAGCCAAAACTGCTCAATACCATCTCCTCTGTTTTTCAGTTGCTTCATATGGATCTGTTTGGTTCTGTTCTTGTATTGAGTCTTTCTCGCAGTTCATATTGTTTGGTTATAACTAATGACTAGTCACATTTTACTTGGATGTTTTTCTTATCAAATAAGAGTGAAAGTGTAGAACTGATAAAGCACTTTGTGGTGCTAGTGGAGAATCAACTCAATTTGAAGCTAAAAGGGATTCGACGTGACAATGGCACAGAGTTCAAGAACTCAACGTTAAATCATTTTTGTATCGAAAAAGGAGTACTCAAACAATACAATTCAACTCGTACACCGCAACAAAATAGTGTAGCTGAGAGAAGCAACAGAACCCTAATTGAGGCCGCAAGGACCATGTTGTACGACTTGAAGCTACCTCTGTTCTTCTGGGCTCAAGCGGTCAACACAGTGTGCTATGTTCAAAATCAGGTGTCTATCAACAAAAAATAGAAAAAGACTCCTTATGAGATTGTTTATTGTCACAAGCACACTATAGCACACTTGCGTTCCTTTGGATGTCCATGCACTATGTTGAATCTCGAATCAACTCTAAAGTTAGGAGCTAAAGATCATGATTGCTACTTCATGGGATATGATGGTCGCACTGCCTACAGAGTTTATAACAAGGCAACAAAGCATCTTGTGGAATCTTATGATCAACACTGGCTAGTCGAGAATGAAACCAATGTTCGTGTCGGTTCTGACTAGTTATTTGATTATAATGAACTGTTTAAGCCATTTAATGTGTTTCCAGTTGTTGATGCAGGAAAATCAGTTAAGGGGTTTCGAATATTGTAGATGAAGAATAAGAAGACATATCTGTTGGTTTACAAAAGTCTTCGGTGCTGGGTATCGATCCGTCAAAATTTTCGGATATTACTCAGCCTTCGTCTTCAAGTCCACAAGAACATGTTACTGAGACTGATTTTTCTCAAAAGTCTCCTGAAGAATATGAATTACATATTGCTGAGACATCTGCGGCTGATGTTTCGTCAACAGAGGTGAAAGTGCCATTCGTCAAATATTTGGTAGCACTCTGTTTCCAGATGTCATACCAAACGAATACATTGAAAGTACCTCGTACTCGCACAGTACCTTGGCATCTGGATGGAGGAACCCGCTCTCTGAATTCCTTAAAGACCCAAAACATTTACCGGCTACCAGTTCCGTTCCCGATCACTATGTTCCAACAAGAATTCAATTGGATCATCCAATTGAGAATGTCATAGGTCCCCTTGAAACAGGCGTCTCAACCATAAGTCAAACAACACAAATCAATAGGTGTCTATATTCCTGTTTTAATTCTCATATTGAACCGAAGTCCGTTGAAATGGCACTGCAAGAACCAAATTCGGTGGAAGTCGTGCATGAATAGTTAAATCGTTTTGAGAAACTTAAGGTTTGGAGATCGTTTGAGTTACCCGTCAAGAAAAAGGCATTAGACATGAGATGGGTTTTCCGCAACAAGCAAGATGATACTGGGGTTATTGTTCGAAACAAGGTGCGGCTTGTGGTTTGTGGTTTTCGTCAGGTTGAGGGTTTAGATTACACCGAATTGTATGCTCCGGTGGCTCGTCTTTAGGCCATTTGAATTTTCTTGGCATATGCTTCCTACATGGGTTTCACAGTTTATCAACTGGATGTCAATACGGCAATTTTGTATGGAGAAATAAAGGAGGAGATATAAGTGGATCAGCCACCTAGTTTTACTAATTCGAAGCATCCTACTCATGTCTATAAGTTGGACAAAGCTCTTTATGGTCTTCATCAAGCTCCTCGGGCATGGTATGTTATTTTGAAGCATGGGTATAAGCGAGAACCATCGCACAAATAATATTCCTCTAAACTGTTGGAAAAGATTTGATCTTGGTTCAGATTTATGAGGACGGCATCATTTTTTGTTCCACTAGCAATAATCTATGTTCTGAGTTTGAGGAAATAATGAATAAAAGGTTTGAGATGAGTTCTTTACGGGAGATGACGACATTTCTGGGGCTAAAGGTTCATCAAACTTCAATAGGAATTATGCTACACCAAGGGAAATATGTCTAGGACATGTCGGCGAAGTTCGATTTCAAAGATTCTAAGTGTGCGGCGACTCCCATGGCGGAAAGATCTCTTCTTTCATCTGATCATGAAGGGAAATCCGTAGAAAAAACGTACTATCGATCAATAATCAGATCCCTGATGTATCTCACTACCAGTCGTCCCAACATCATGTTTGATGTCTGTCAATGCGAGCGTTTCCAGACCAATCCTAAACTTTTCACTTAACTGTTGTTAAACATAATTTTAAATATCTGAAAGGGCAACCGAAGCTAGCTATTTGGTATCCCAAAAACTCATATTTTGATTTATATGCTTTTGCTGATAGCAATTATGGAGGTGATGATATTGACATGAAATCTACTTCTTCTGGATGTCAATTCTTGGTGATCGACTTATTTCATAGAAATGCAAAAAACAACAAATGATGTCCACATCCATTGCTGAGGTCGAGTACATTGCTGCTTCTGCCTGCTGTTCACAGGTTATCTGGATGCAACATCAATTACTGGATTACGGTTTGGAATTTCTTGACACTCCAATCTTTTGTGATAATGATGCTACTATTGTTATTGTTAAAAATCCGGTTCAGCATTCTAAAACCAAGCACATTGACATAAAAATTCATTTCATTCATGACTGTTATGACCGGAAATTGATTCATCTTGAACAAGTTCACACTGATAATAATGTGGCAAACTTATTTACAAAACCGGTCAGAACAACCAAATTTAATGTGCTTGTAGGATTCCTTAAAATGTTACATTTCGATGATTGAGTCTTTTTTAGATTAAATTTGTATATAAAAGTTTTTCTTTCTATTAAAAATTTTGCCCAAATTTAGGGGGAGAAAATTCAAAAATACATAAAGAGTGTTTGTGTGTTATAATATTAAAAAAAATCAAACAGAGTGTGTGTGTATTATAAAATTCAAAAAGAATGTGCGTGCATCTTATAAAATTAAAAAAAATATATAAAAAACTTGGGTTTTGGTCCTTTTTCTAACTGGGAAGTGATATGTTTATTCAGTTACAAGTTTTATAAGAAGCTTGAAATGTTTTAAATGAAATTTGATCCAACCTTTGGAAAATGATAGGTAAATTGACTTTGTGTGTCTATCGTGTAAAGTTACTAGGCTAAAAAGGTTGCTGAACGGTCATTGATAAGTATGGTATCTTTCCATGATGCCTAAAAGTTTGAAGTGATATAAATTAAATCAGCTAAACGTACTATGAAGAGTTATTTTGAAGATTTATGCATGTCTCTAGATAAATCTCTCCGAATGAAAGGCAGAAAAGCAAACCCAGTCATACACGAGCCCGTTAATTTCTTGATCACCAAAAATATTTTATTCTTTAATCGTTGATAAAAAATGCGTATAATTATTGTAATAATAGTTTATAATCTTGAAGTCAAAATTGTTTTAAAGCGTAAAGGGTTAAGGAATTGTTTTTATCAAACATGAAGCGTTAAGGAATTGTTTTTATCAAACATGAAGCAAGCTTTATGTTCATTTGTGTTCTTAGCCCATAAGGCCTGGTACGCCTATTGTGTTTTTGGCCCATATGGTCTGCCCAGATGATAGTGAAAATCCCTGGTTTCAGCCCAAATCAAAATTTTGATATATAAAGGGCACTTGATATTATTTTTTGTTTATTATTTTCAGAAAAAAATCAAACGGCAAATTATACTCTCTCTTATAAATCTCAATAATCATACTTTCCATTATTTTCATCTTCTTCGCTTTCACTAATCTTTATAGGTAAATAAATTCGCTTTTAAGGATTTGTTTCAGGGTCACTGTTAAACGATCTATGGACCTTAATTAATGTTTTGATTTAAAAGGGTTATTTTTTAGTGTGATGTTTGATTGACTGAATTTGATTGTGGTGCCTATTTATGGTGAATTATGGTCTTGTTATGAGTTTTTTTTAGAAGTTGCAGGTTATTCGTTAATGACGGTTTTGGTGTGTTTGGGAAGATGACACTTTATTCGAGATGGATTTCAAATGGTTTATATGCCCGAGATCATCGGAGATCTTGGTATCATGGGTTCTTGAGGATGGTTGACCGAAAACCTTTGGTCAACCAGAGAACCCCTGAGATTTACTGAGATCTCAAGGGTTCTCAGTCAAGTTTGATCGAGAACTCATAAGGTTGACCGAGAACCTATGGTTCTCGGCTGTCTAGGCTTATTTTTAACGGAGAACTAATTTGTTGGACCGAAATCGCTTATTATTGACCGAAAACTCTTTGTTTTGACACAGAACTCATAATTTGGACAGAAAACTCATTGATCAGATTTTAATATGTGTTAATTGGACTAAATTTATAAAAAAGGACTTATAGTTTCATCATTTCAAGTCTTGGTCCTTATAATATTATCATGTTATCAAAAAAAATAGAACTAATAGAGTATGGACATAAGTTAATATGTATCTAACTTGACTCATTTGTTGCAGTCATGGCTGATTAAACATCTCTCAAATATGTTGATACACACAATATAGTTGGATGTCTGTTTGATCCTCCTCCAACTCACAAAGAATTCAAGTCTATGATTGTGAGGCTGAATACATGCAGGATTCCTCACACACTACAAGAAAATACTGTGATTTGCAAGAAGATGGTGACAGATTTTTGGAACCATGCCTCAATCAATCAATGAGGTGTCAAGGGATCAGTTACCATCGACTCTACTATGAGAAGTGTTGCTGGTTGGTGATCAACCTGAATACCCTACATAGTATTCAACTGAGGCTGTAGCAGAGATCGTGCAACGAATGGTCTATGAAAGAACCTATCCTCCTGCCATCAAGAAGCTATTCAATCCGTACTGGAGGTTTCTAATTCACACATTCTTTAAGTGTGTCTCGGGAAAAAAGGGGGTTCTGATGAGATCAGCCACACTCAAATGTCGGTTGTAGTTGCTTTGATCATGGTCTGGAATTACAACTACTCAAAGTTCATGTCAGATGAGATGATAACCAACCTGAAGGGGAAGAAGAAAGATATGTTTTTGATATATCTGAGGTTTCTACAAATAATCGTTGATTCTCATTATCCTGAGCTGAATCGATTTGTAAAGACGCTTGATCTAAAGGAAATGGGTCCAAATACCTTTGGTTTAATGAAGCAGTCAAGGAAAGGGGCTAAAGTGGTTTATCAAGGACTTCATCCACTGGTAAAATTTGGTAAATTTTCTAAGACTGAAGTTGCTGTTGTTGCTGAGAAACACGCGGTTCCTGTTCAAAGGCCTTCAACTGCCTTTGAAACTATATCTGATGATGACTCTGATAGTTCTCCATCTCAACCTTTGGAGACAGAACGCCAAGTGCAACAATCTGTACCCACTACTGAACAACTTGAAGCTTTTGAGACGTTTAAAGAAAAACTCCAGTCAATTGCATTGAAACCTCCTCAATTAGTTGCGGTGACAGATGATGAAGTTGTTGAAGATGAGCCAGCCACCGATCTTATCCCACGTAAGCGTCGAAAGAAAGATCCATGGTGTGCTGGAAAGTGACTTTGTGCCAACTGTTCAACCAAAACTAACTGAACCTATTATTGAGCCTTAATCTGAACAAGGCCCATCTGTTGAAGCCCAATATACTCGAGATCAAGATGATGATGTCATTATGAAAGAGTGTAACTTTGAAGCCCATATTCAGTCAACTACTGAACTTTCCATATCATCTGATCTGATTGGTCAAGAAAGCTGGCAACTGAGAAGATTGCCCACATTCTCGCTATCCAAGATAAGTTTTTACAAGACAAGGGTAAAGGGGTTGCTTTGGAAGCCGAACCAGTTTATGTACATGCTTTGAAACGCAGGTCTTTGAGCTTGAACAAGACTCTGTGGTGAAAGATGTGCGTATTTAAGAGCTTCAAGCCAGCAACACTGATAAAGACTCTAAGATTGAAGAACTTCAGGCTATCATGGGTGGTCTTACCGCTTTATACTTTGATCTCCAACAAAATGAAGAAAATAGAATGAAATAGATTGCCTTTATCTCAGAGTTTAAGGGAGTGGATGATAGCGGTGATAAAACTGTTGGTAATGAGCAAGGTGCTCCTGATGATAGCGGTTCCAGTTAGCGGTTCTAGTTTTGTGTACTGCTTAAAATATCGATACTTCCGCGCAACTGGAAAAATACTTAACGGCTCCGCCTAAGACTGCTGAAAAAATAGAAAGAATCAAAAGGAAGACACTGATAATGAAAAACTCCAACCAGAACATCGTATCTTCATATCATCTGGACAAATTTGTGGTGGAACTCCAAAAGGGGTTATCAGATAAATATGGTGATCGTTCAAGAGTTGTTTCATGGGGTTACGATATCGAGAAAGAGATTTGGTAGGTCAAGCGTAAGTCTGGGAACATGGAATACTACAAGAAGATGAAAGAATTTGGTTCATGGATAAAGGTTGATTTAAGTGATTTGATACAAGCCCCTTTCCATGACCCAAATCATGATCCAAAGGCCACCAAGTTCTGGGACTTTCTAAGAAATCAGGTGGAGAAAGGGTTCCTCACTATGCCCACTGCTGATTCATTTGTCAAGAAAGCGAAGGGGGTTGTGATCCTTACACTAATAAGCCGATGCTGAATATTATGTGGCCTCCAACTACCAAAGTGAAGTCCATTCTGACCACTAGGAGATTTCTTTAGGGTGCTCTTGATGAGATGAAGTTTTGGTCGTATGATGGTGAGACTGCTACAGTAATTATACGGCTAAGGAAGGGTAGTACCGTATCGTTGATCCATGAGACCTTCTCAAGTTTGAAGAGAAAGATATCAGAACTCTTAACGGCTTTCAAATTATTGCAGAACCAATTTATGAGCCAGCTGCTAAAGAGTATACAGGTATGGTGGGATCGATCATTCGTACGGGGTTATGGGTTGGTGCTTACAGAGAGTTAGATGTGAAGTGATGGAGCATGAATGAAGATCAAGCTATAAACAATCGGGAGATTGTTGGGCTATACTTAGGGGGTGTTTGGGATTCCTTATTTACGCCTCCTTATACCTTATATAAGGAGTTTTTCATAAGTTACAATATCCTAACTTATGAAACTCTTAGTTTCTTCTTTAAAAGGTTTAATAAGTTATATTATCCAAACACTATTTTAATCAATAAAAGTGAATAGGTTATAAGGAGGTAAAAATAAGGAAACCCAAACAACCCCTTAATCTATTGGGCTTGGTTTTGGCTAACTTGTAACACAGGCTTGGAACGTAGGGTGTTTGGTATTATATATACCTTGTAACTAGGTCATTATAGGAGTCGATCATTAGCAAACGGTGTGAAGTTACATAGTCTTTGATTCTTATCATATTGTAATCGTTGTGAAGGGCTTAAGCACTCGACGTTAATATGACGTGTTGTGAAGCCCATCGTGTCTTGATTGTTGTTTATACTTGTTTGTCTTAAATCAATTCGTTGTTATTTTCCGCCTACCAACGAGTTAATTGATATCACATTGAAAGATCACGTTTTGGGACTTACAATATATCTAATTGAATCATGTTTAGGTTTGATATTAACATCAATTGAAACACAAATTGAAATGGAGCCTACAAATGCTTGTACTTAAATTGCGTTGTGTAGTATGTATGATTTTCGAGACATGTGAAAAGTTCCTAGGTCAGGTTTAAAATTAGAAGGTTGAAACTCCAGGTTGTAGTTGGATTTGTTAACATGCGATCACCTCTAAATTTTATATGCTTTCACTATAATTATTCCTATATCGTTTCTATAGAATTTTCAAAAATACTCAAGCTTGGCTCGCTTACTTGCCCGAGTGAGTGGGCTTCCTGTACTGCTTAGTTGAGACTCACCTTGTCACTGACTGTGTTCGCTTAACCTCAGAAATAGCCGACTACTTACTTCAATTGCTCCCTGCTCAAGGGCTTTGGTCAGAAGTGTATTGCTACCATCCGGTGCTATGTTGGATTTGAATCAGATTTCGGATCAATCTATATTGATTGACTGTCTCCATTATGTTGTTGCTAGCAAATACCACTATTTTTGGTTTATTTTCAAAAAGGGGGTTGCGGCGTAGCTTGTTGCCCGCTTACCTGCCACTTCATTGTAAATCGTTTGGATGTTTCTATGATAATAAAATAAATGGGTGTCCATGCGCCCACAGGTTCCTACGTAGGCCCGCCGCTGTTTTTGTCAAGGAAACTTGAGTTTTTATCATGGTGAGAAGAATAGTGATATGGTTGAGCGGATTATTAGAACACCCCTTTGGGTTCTTTCAAAAATGCAATAATCGTTGTTGTGAATTAATCGGTTCATATTATATTAACATTTTTTTGTTTAACCTCAAAAGTGAAACTAGGTAATGTGATTTCAATTTCGACTTATTTTCAAGTATAGCATTAGGTGTGAATTTATTACACAACATGAACATAACAAGATATTTACGGGTTTTGGTTTCATGTAAACATATCAGTTTTAGTGTTAGACAAACGAGTTCATGTCGGCTGACCCGCTTAATCCATTTTTGTTTATATTTAAATCAAAAGAAAAAGAAAAGGTTCATCATCCATTAGAATAATTCAGTGCAAAAACACACCAAATGGCATATAAAATAGATGTCAATGATTATGTTCACCTAAACCCAAAGTTGACAAAAAAAAAACTCGACCATGACCCGCATTACATATTCGATAAATGCTTAAATAGCATTGCATAATAGATGGAAAAATTGAAAAGGTAAACATAGACTCAAAAGAAATAATCCAAGCATGACTAAAATGACTCAGCAACTAATCCAACCTTGACTCCACATGGCTCCAATATAACGACTATTAACTAGCAATATCAACTTTTCTTGGTATACATGCACGTTTTGGTGTAAGTAATGCAGCTTGTACTCATTATGTCCAAGGAGTTCATCGAAACGCGTTACCAAAATCTAATGATATGCCAAACCGTTTTTCCGCTAACTCCTAGCATTTCATCAGATTATGTCAAATCATTTCGATGAACTTGAACATAATGAGTACAAGATGCAGTACTTACACCATGGTAATGCATGTATCTCATACCGTTCAAGAAGAACTATAGAAATTAACCTACATAATACACAAATTCACAAGAGTTAAACGATGACAATATTGGACTTTATTATTATTAGGTATTGTTAGTCGGAGTTTATAGGCCCACCTTTTAAGTTTCTACAGTTTGCATTCTCTACAAGGTATTTCAAGATCGAATTGTTGTTCAAATTCCATCTTTTATTTTACTTCCCGTGCAATAACTTGGCATGTTTGGTGAAGTTTACTTGACCTTTGGATGATGAAAGAAGTATGTACTAGCAAGATTTGATTATTGATTACGTTGAACCATCTCTTGCAGACTTATTTTCCCATGTAACAAAGAGTTCTCGCTGGGAGTCTTTCAAGGATATCTTTGACAGTTTGAACCAGCTGATCAACCTTCTTTATCCTCTACGGCCATCTCCATAAACTACTACAATTGATTAGATAACATTTAAAGAAAACATGGTTAGTGTTTGTAAAATCCCCATCCTAGTCCTTTACTAATTAGTTTCAAATATAAGTTTTGAACATATACGTTTATAAAACATGTAAACAACTTTAATTAATCTTTTTGTCAAATATGCATTCTTTTCAAATGATATGGTGGCTACCATGATATCACCTAGCATGGTATCACCTAGTGCCAGGACATCCCCAATAAAATCAATTAATAGAAGGGTGTATGACCACAACATAGAGTGATAAAAACCATAAAAATGTGATTTAAGGGGATGAGACTTTTATATGGTATATCTTAAATCCAGACGTACAAGCAAACCTGATCATTATTAGAAATATATTAATCAAGACTTTAATAATAATTAAGATGCAGAATAACATAATCGTCATGTCACTAAAACAATTCTAGAAATTAGTATTAATTGTTATTTCTCCTAACAACTGAACATTACAATAGCTGTCCTTTTTAAATGAAAAATAATAACAAACCCAAAGAATTAAAATGACTATACTACCCCTAGTCTAATATTATCTCTAATTAATAGGATGAAGCTAGCCAAAACAAGAGAAAATATGTCAATTAGATGAAAAGAACATTGACCGTGCATATAAACCAATTTCCATCAACTATGCCTCAAATAACCTTAACATAAGGTCTATGTATGATGTTTTGTAATAATATAATTGGTGATCATCAAGATAGGTTCTTTTCTCCTTAGATAGATCTTAACATGCACATTCCTTTTGAGATTAAAGACAAGGGAAAAGAATTATAGAATTACCATGAGAATGTGGGAAAATCGGTTTGGGGTATCATCAAATTTTGATGATATGTATCGATGAACTTCTTGAACGCAATGAGAACAAACTACATCACATGCACCAAAGTAAGCATGCATCCGACACCATTTAGAAAGCAACATAGAAACCTACAGAATAAACACATTTGTATTATCATTCTAGTTTGGGTTTTGGTTGTATTTCTTGTCTTAGATGTCCTTACACTTGTAAAACAATGGGTGACAAATAATATAGCCTTGTAGAATGTAAATTGATGTTGAGAAGGAGAAAAAAAGTTCAAGTAAAAGCATTGTAACTGTTTGTGTTTCTTTTCTACGGATCAGACACAACTTTAGAACAAGTGACAATTTTAGAACAATTGACAAACCGTGGTTTGAACAGAGGATTGATGGGAAACTTATAAAATTTTGCAAACCCTAGTTTAAAATCACTGATTGCACCAAAAGCATACACCCTAATACCGCTTTCTTTTGTTTGATGGTTTGTAGTCAAGCTATGGTTTGAAACCACAATTTGATCCTTTTTATTTTCTTTCTTTTTCCTATGAAATGTCAACGGCTTGATCTTTTTCCCTATTTTTTAGATGACAATGCACTATTGTTATTGTATATTACTATTTGTATTTTAGTAATATTCAATTTCAAACCTTAGTTTCGAACTGCAGCTTGACGCAAATAAAACAAAGATCGTAAGATACTTTCCTTTAAAAAAAAGAAACAACGATCAAATTATAGCTTCAAACCATGGCTTGAGTAGAAAACCACCAAATAAAATAAAACGGTATTTGGGTGAATGTTTTTGGTGTAATCCGTGTTTTCAAATCATTGTTTGTATTATTTTATTTGTTGCTAATTAATTCCCTATTTCAAACCATGGTTTGTCATTTGTGAAATGTTGTGGCTGAAAAATTTGCTAAAAGGAAACATAAACCGTGGTTTCAAATCATGGTTACGCCAAATGTGAAACACCCTTTAAAAGTAAACTATTTTTGAAAGATTTTTTCTATAAACACCATTTCTGGAAAAAAAAAATTCATTATATATATCCATCAAACAACATAAAAGTAAATATCAACGTCATAGTTAAAGGAAATTAAGTCAAATGAACCACATATTAATTTCTAATTACCCAACAATGATATATATATATATATATATATATATATATATATATACTAGTAGGTACCCGCGCGATGCGGCGGGATCCGAAAACAACTTGCAATATATAAATATGATCATTTACCAAATGCAATACATAATTATGCCTTAAAAACTCATAATTTCATATGGAAACAATCCTATACAATATTCACTAATTTTGTGTAACATGTGTACACTAATAGTTTCCGTCTTAAAAACTCGCAAGGTTGTTTGTATAGTGTAACAATAAGCTATTAAAATTGAATAAGGTCCTTCTATTTAGGTGCACACAACATGTAATTTCCTATCTACTGCAACAATCAATCATCATCATAGCATTCAGCTCGCCATGCAGCCAAAGATAACAGGAAAGAAGGTGCAACCTGTGCATAAAATGAAATTATATAACTTTGCATATTCCTAAACTTAGTTATTTCCAATCAGCATCAAATCAAAATTTAATACTTACTTATTGACCATGAAAGTAAAACTTCACCTAAATACCGTACTGAACTGCTTAGCCCTAAAATTGACTTTTCTTTTTGCCAAACCAGACAAATTATGGTGTAAAATTGATATAAATTCCCTTAGAAGATAGAATGTGATAAAACAATCAAACTGTTTAAAAATGAAATGCGATTAGTGAAGGTTCTAAACTTAAAGACATAATTCATGTTCATTGGTTAATTATTAATAGATGATGTTTACATCGGGACAATTACAGACTAACGGCAAATAGACGAGCAACAAGCTGCGCTGCTACCCCCTTCTGAATAGCAAACCCTACCCTACTAAATACAACGTTCCCTTTAGCATGGGCGGAGTTAGACATAATTGAGTATTGATACTTAAATTTTATAAATAAACTGGTTGACTAACTGGCCAAATCTGACTTGTTAGCCAAACGAGTCGATAAAAACTTTTTAGCCAAACGAGTTGATCAAAAGTTCTTGGCAAACGAACCAAATAAAACTTTTTAGCTTATCAGAATATACATTTTTAGTCAAACGGGCCGAATAGAACCTTTTTTATACATCAAACAAATTTTGTAGTAGTAAATAAAGATTGAAGTAGAAAATAAAGTCAGCCAAACAATAACAATAACCCGAAAACCCGAAATCCGAGCTTCAAGCTAAATAAAAGCTTATTTGTAAACAAGTCCGAGCTTCACTTATGAAGCTCGAACTAGCTTACAAGCCTAAATGAGTCCCTATTCTTTATATAAAATTATTTTAATTTATTAAAGATATATATTTATATTATAATTAATATTATATATAAAATTATAATAAAAATGAGTAAGTAATAATTAGGTTATACAAGAAACTTATAATTAAAATATATTAAAATATTATCAAAGATGTATATAATTCAATAATAGTTAAGAAACGAGCCTAGCTCGAGCTTGAAAAACTACTAACGAGCCAAGCTCAAGCTCCAGTTAGTTAAGCCACGAGCTCGGGCTAGGCTCGTTTACACCCCAAGTAGGGCTCGTTAGTTTTCCTTAATGGGTTCTCATGGTTTACCTATATTAATCTTCATGATTTATTACAGGTATTCATAAGGGTCTAAAACTATGCCAGTCAAATCAAGTTATAGTCATATTCTTCTATCAAATTGCTATAGAGACAAAAAAAATATTAATAGAATTATTACAAATTTTTACCTTTCAGTAACTGATTTTGTTGTGAGTCCAAATCCAAAAGGAAAAACTGGACCATAATGTTCATCACCAATATTCATTGGCGGTTGATCAACTGTTCTAAACCAAGTTCTTGAAAGTTTACCAGTGAATTTAAGGTCACCAAAAAGCACATCAGCCACACCTTGGCCTTCAGAACCTGGTAACCAGGCTGCAACCAGAGCATCAATAACCGACATATACGGTTCATTCACAACCGGTCGACCTGATATGATGACCACAACACATTTCACGTTCTCGCAAACGTTTGTGACGATACTTGGACCTGGGTCTGCAATTGTGAGGTTACCAAACATTTATGTGTAACGATGTTCACCAACTATAACTATGGCGTATGAGAAGTTGTTGGACTTGATGAACTCGGTATTTGGATTCTCCATGTAGGATATTTCGGTGGTCGGGTCAACCACATATTTGATTACGTTAAGAATAGTTGTTCCTTTAGTTAAGATGTAATAGATACATGTTTTAGTATAGTTGTTCCTGTAGTAACAGTTGTATTAATCACCAAGAGGTCAAGTAGTTTCAATGCATACGCCATTACAACTTAAGGGTGTGCACTAAACCGAAATAGTTGACATAACCGAACCCAATAAAAAACCAACGCTTTGGTTTTGTGTTTTTTAAAAAATCGGTTTTGCTATAACCAATAACTGAATACACTGATCCGAACTGATATGACCGAAAAAAACCGACTTTGAGTAGTTTATAAGAAATTAATAAATGGTGTGGCCAAAAAATATGAGGTTCACATGTGTAATAATCGGTTAATTATAATTTTAAAAGAATGTAGGCGCAAAGTTTTTGGCCCAAATTCATATTCTGGGCCTTTTTCGGCCCAAAACCGAACTGAACCCACTGTAAAAACCAAACAGTTCCAAAAACCGATTTTTTTGTTTTTGGTTTGATTTGAGCCAAAAACCAACCAAGACGACCCATCCACAAACTTCTCAAAATTTCTTTACTTGAAAACAAGCCATAGTAAACTTGTACGCCCATTTTGCTACCTCGAGCAACAAGAAAGCAATAACTGACTTTCCTTTCGGGTGATTAAACGCGGGCTTTTGGCCCGTAAGATAAACGTACCTGTTGTGTTTCCATTCCCGCTAAACCCTTGCCAACCAATTGTCCACCCGCCACATTGGTAGCCCAAGTTATCTGCGTGACTTCCAGCAACCAAAACCTTAGATGCCATCTTCAGTAGGGGCAGCATCTTGTCATCACTCGTTTCCTAGTTTTTCAGCAGCACTAATGATTTCCTAACCGCCTCCCTTGCTATTTCTCGGTGTGCCTATATTTCTCAAAACCGTAAAACAAACACATTTAATAAAGTTAACGAATCACTTACAAAGTCTGAGTTCACTGACTTGGCTTCCAACCTCGTTAACCATACTGAAATCGGTTAGAGGGTTCTCAAACAGGCCCATGGTAAACTTGACCCGTAGAATTTGGCTCACTGGATCATCAATACGGTCCATTGAGATAAACTTGTTCTTGACCAAAAATGTAAGATCATTAATGAACTCGATGTAATTATTCGGCACCATAACCTGTTGAAGAATTTAAATTAATAATGAACTAATTTAACATGAACCAAATATACGCATATAGACATATAGTTATATACTAACCATATCAATGCCAGTAGTAAAATGTACGATTTTAAAAGATTGTTCTAAAAAAGCTTGAAAAATTCACTCAAATTCGGTTCGTTTACAAACCGAGCCAACTTGAAAAAACTCGCTCAAAATTGGCTTGTTCACAAACTGAGCTAGTTCATCCGACTTGTTTACAAACCAATTTTTAAAACCCTGAAACAACAGTTACCTGACTATTAAAGAGTCAAACTACCTTTAATCAGTTTTTATTTGGTATGGTCTCAGCTATGGCTTTAACTCGCGAGTTAACTTTTTTACAACACTAATATTATACTTGAAAGAAATTTAAAAATTAAAAAACTTTTTATAATATGTAGTAACACCGCAGATTTCATCAAATACAATATGCTGAAACTCTACCATGCAACACTACAAAACAACATGAAAAATAATCAAATTAACAGGTAAGGTTATACAGAGTTAGTTAAGTGAGTAAAACATACCTGTTATCGAGATGGCCCAAGAAGAGGATTAAAATAGGGTTTGACAGGTCCATCTCGAGCAAAGGTTCCTCGAACAAAATACACCAGCTTTAAAAAAATAAATTTGAAAGAAAAAGTGAAAAGGAAATAAACATCCATAGAAACATTATGAAAACAACAAATTAGGGATGAGATCGGTGGGTGCCATACCGGTAACGACCTGTACCGGTATTAAAAATCCCGATCCCGAAATCGTAAATTCTTGGTACCGGTACCAAATCTCCGAAATTTTCTACCGGTACCAAAATTTTCGGTTCAGTAACGGTATTAAGGTAAAATTCGGGAAATATGTGTACCGTACCGATACCGAAATTCAAAACTTTGGTGCGGATTCGGTTGCTCATCCTCGCAACAAATTTAGATAACTTCTCTTTTGAAGCCAAATTACATGACATAATGCAATAATAAAATTGAAACTGAAATACAAAAATAATTAAACTCAATCTAAATGATACACCACAATCAAAGTAAATAAAAGAATCCAACATGTGGATGTTTCATTGAGAGATCATCCATGCATTGAATTAAAAACGCAATGTTCCCTTCTATGAAAGGATTTGTTGATAATCGCATCCTATCATAATATGACCACATATGAAGAGATATAATTACAAATCGATTATATAAAGTGACAAGAGTGCAAAATGGCTCCTAAGAGGATACAACCTGGATCACAGGTGAATCAGATTCCAGTTTAGTCATAAATACACTAACAAGAGCTAAAATTGAAATCTTGACATGTAACATGTGAAAAGCATTTAAGGGAAACATGTTATTCAATGTATTTTGTAATTAAAGAAAAAAAACTTGTTCAGAAAATTAAGCACTTTCGTATAGGAACATACAAGGTTCTCCTTTAATATATCGTCGCACGATAGAGTTTTTTCCCACAACCCCTAAAGCACAAAAAAGACTAAACTTGATCTATAACGCACATCTCATTACATTTAAAATAAGGTTTTAAATGACGCTTGACAATTACTACATGGTAGTCTTTCGGGATTGCACCGAACGCAAACAAGTTGACGCAAACCATTGGTGAATAAACGAAAAACAACCAAACATTAATTATGTGATAATTATGTGTTAAGCTTACGTGCTATGTGATAATATTGTTTAAAACACTAACTCAAGATGCAAACAAGTTACTTTAGGCAAGAAAAGTAATACTTAAAAGTTGAGGGACCTATGTGTAACATATTATTATTATTAATAATAATAAAACCCTAACCCTCTCTCCCTCTCTCTCTAAACCCGACGGCAGCCCCCCCCCCCTCCCCTCTCTCTTGCGATCGGAAGCCACACCCACACCCATATCACCTTCGTTTTGATCTTGTTCTTTATAATCGGAGCATCCCACACTCGTTTCTAAGCATCTCTCATCTTTCTCTAGGTTTTTTCTGCGTTTTTAAGGTATAAACATGAAACCCTAGCTTTGTAAATTATGTATTAAATGTTTATATGCTTGATTTTGATTTGAGGATGATTGATTATGCGTTGGTTATTGGTTTAGATAATCATATGTGATTTTGAACGGTAAAAGATTGTTGAATCATTGATTGTTTGTAAACCCTAGAGGGTTACTACTGATTTTTGTGATTAATTATGTTTATTGCATGTTGGAGTTATGTCGTATGCTTAGGATGCATGTTAGACGATTGTTTGTGCTTGCTGAGTTTTGACAGCAAAGATTGTTAAACTTGAACGACATGTAACTTGTTAAATATAAAAGCAAACTGAGCTATTTATGAGTCTAAAAGGTAGTACTCTGAGTCTAGTTTCCAGAAAACCCAACCACGCCTAATTTGGAGGTGTTTTGGTTGTTCAAACGATTTAAATGTGATTAAAGGTCTAAACTGGTACTGGACAGATTGTATGTTATGTTTAGACAACTGTAACTAAATGTTAATGTGGAAATTGGTCGAGGTTGTTAACACTACAGTGTACTATGTTGAGTCTAGTTTCTATGAAGTCCAAAATTGAAATTTTTGGACGAGTAAAAGTTAACTTTTATTATTTTACAAAACTGAAGTGCAAATCTAAATTGTGAGACCTGCTGTTAGGTTGTTTTGTAATTATCATATCTCATGAACTACAAGACCAAATGGGTTGGTTCCACTTCTGGAAGTTAACATGTTGAGTTAAGAACCTAACCCAATTGGTCTTGCATTAATTGGATTTTTCATTTAACGGGAATAACAAATAACATTCTGTTGCGCATGATTTTGACTGCTGTGAGTTTGCTGTAATGTTTTGATCATTGTGAGAAATTTATGTGGAATAAAAATACAATAAAATATGTTCTGGAAACCTAACTCATGTATTATTTTGTGACGATTTTTGGTGAATTAATTGAGATGCTATGATCTGTTGAATAGAGTAATCTTTCAAGTAGAATTCTGTCTTGATGAAACTAGCTGCTGAACTTTGTGAAAATACATGAAACGTGCTAAGTACTAGATAATTGTTATGTTTTGACCAAATTGCCCTTGCGGGGAATAATTGCTAGTAATGTACAATATTAATACATGATATGTAAGTAGTTGTTCACACATGTAACGTGTCACGAATGTGTTTGTTGAGACACACACAATTCACAAACGAAACACGAAACATATTTTATGCATAGGAATTATGTGCCGAGTCTAGAGACTCGATAATAGTTCCGACACTTAGAAAATCTCCTTGTTGTTTTAGAACGCTAGTGAGAGTTTTCTGTGACGCGCATCACTTGGGTGACTTGTTTTTGGAATTCTTCGCAAACAGTGAGTTTCACGTTTCCCCTTTTAACTCTTTTAAACGCTTTTCACTTGGGGGAGAATACATACTCCGAAACGCTTTTAGATTTTGTTATTAGATTATATATCACTTGTAAAGGCTAAGTGGCAAACGAAACAACTGAAGTCCTACACATCGAACCGTTTAGTATTGGATAATAGCCAGTCACTGTTGAGTAGTACTACTGGGTTTGACAAACCCCACCCAACGCTAAGCTCGACTGGAGGTCGAGTGGGTGTAATTTTGGCTAACACATTACCATGGTCGGGATAGACCTGGTGGCAAGGCACATGATAAACAGTCAGCTTCGGTGTCGAACACTTAGTAATGCTTGCTTTATAGGCTAGCTACCTATAGATATATAATTGATTTAACACTATCTGGTAACGCAAAACGCTAAAAGCAAAACGCTAAACGCAAACGTAAACGCTTTATTGATATAAACTTGTGAACTCACCAACCCCGTGTTGACACTTTTAGTATGTTATTCTCAGGTAGCCGAGGCGGGCGCGCGGTATAGGATCATGCATTACTTTTGAACGCTATTGTTTATGCAACTTGTTTTAAACTATTATTTGGGTTTATAAATCGTCCTGCGTGACGCAACTTTTGGTTAAAAGTTTTACGTTTCCGCACTTATTTACACTTAAATGTTTTCATGGTTTGAAAACTTTATATATGGTTTGATTATAACTAATGATTCCGATCCTGTTAGTTCACACCCTCTGACGGTAAAACTCCGTTAGTGGATTTTGAGGGTGTGACAGATTGGTATCAGAGCCATTGGTTATAGCGAACTAGAAATTGCATGCATACTAGACTATAACCGCAACGATCCATTAGTTATAATTATACGCACTGCATATATATTTTGCTTAGTCTCTCGTTATCTTATCTCTTTACCTCATTCACTCATACGCGTGCATACACGACTTACCTGTAGGGATGTCGACGCTACCATCATCATCATCCGACCAGATGACTTATGCTCATGGAAAGGAACCACAGTTACCTACCTCATCGCCACCCCGAGTAGTCCCGGAACTAGAACCCCTGCACCGAAGAGGTATCGCCTGTCTGGAGGCATGTACGACGACGACGTTAGCTGGGATTGGTACCCGAGTCTGATCAGACGTATGGTCTATAGCGAACAAGTTCCCCCGCTACCCCACCCGAGTCGTCCTACTTACCCCAACACTCTACCACCCATAATCGAACCAACGGAGCGAGTTCTCGCGGCTGTTGTCTCTTGTTTAGAACGTGACGTGGGTTTTATGCGCTCGGAGAGAGCGGACATTCCCGGACTGATAAGAGATGGAACCGAGGCTAGGGAGGAAATTTCCCGCCTGAAAACGACTATGAAGGAAATGCAGGATGCTAATGATCAGCAGATGAAGATTATGAGAAAAATGCAAGCAGAGATGATAGACTTGCAAGAGCAACTCCAAGTGGCGAGGACCCGGACAGAGATAGCTCTAGAGCGTTGCGATGTCTTACAGATGCAAATTGCTCAGAACGCAGCAGAACCTGAGGCAGAGCCTGAAGAGGAACCCGAGGAGGATCCTGAAGAGGAACCTGAGGAAGATCCAGAGGAAGAACCTGAAGAGGAACCGGAGGAAGAACCGGCTGAGCCAGAGGCACACTCAGAGGTGTCCTTAGACGATGACATCTAAGGATGATAACACTTAGATGGAGGGGTTGTCTCCATCCAAACTATTATTTTCTATAATTTTAAGGATTGGTTTTAAATACTTTGTAGCGAATACAATGGTTTTAAATCATGAATTATTATTTGGATTATTATATGGTTGTGATGTGATGTTTGTTTCTTTTATCCTTTCTTACCTATCTTTTTATTGCATGTATGGTGTGTTGCATATGAAACCGAGATTTCATGTCTGACATTTTATGCTGTGATTCAAGGAAATGGCTGGAAGAAACGCTGGGCACGGTCGCGGTAACATCAACTTAACCGCAGCAGAACTCCAAACCCTGTTGAATGACCATGCGGCGGCAGCTCTAGCCGCACATGTTCAAAATCAAGCTGGAGGTCCAACTGGAACGTGTACTTTCAAGAATTACCTGGATTGCAAGCCCAATTCGTTTAAGGGCACTGAGGGAGCCATAGGTTTCCTGCGTTGGGCTGAGAAGGCCGAATCAGCTTTTGAGATGTGTAACTGTCCACCTGCCAGTAGGGTCAAATTTGCTGCTGGAACACTGGAAGATTCTGCTCTTAATTGGTGGAATTCGAATGTGCAAATTCTTGGACTGGAATTAGCAAACGCTATGAACTGGGAAGAGTTCAAGAACATGATGCGGGAAGAGTATTGTCCTAGAGAGGAAATCGCAAAGCTGGAATCTGAGTTTTGGTCGTTGAAAATGGTGGGTTCCGAGATTGAAGCCTACACCACTCGTTCTCACGAGCTAGCAGTAATGTGTCCACGGATGGTAGACCCGCCGAGTAAGAGAATCGAGATGTACATCGATGGGTTGGTACCGCAAATTTAGGGTATGGTGACGTCTTCTAAACCGACTACAATTCAACAAGCGATCCGGTTAGCTCACAAACTGACGGATCAGACAGTGACCCAAGGTGCATTACCCCCTAGAGGTTCGACCTCTAAAACCCGTGATAACCCGAGCACTGACAACAGCAACAACAAACCGAGCAATGGAAAGAGAAAATTTGACAACACCAGGGCCTCATCATCGAACCCCCCACAGCAATAACACTACCGTAAGCCCGAACTCACCCGGAGTTTCATTAATCAGGGTCCCAATAACAACAACGGTAGCGGGCAGGGTTCGAGCGGCTATGCTGGGAAACACCCGAAATGCAACAGGTGCAACTATCACCATGCTGGCCCATGTGACCGTGTCAAGTGTCTGAGATGCGGAAAAATGGGTCATCAGGCCAAGGAATGTAGGGGAGACCTAGCGGCAAAGGGTGCTCCTAAACCACCTATGGAGACTAAAGGGTGTTTCGAGTGCGGTCAAGAGGGTCATTTCCGGAAGGATTGCCCCAAGCTAAAGCAGAATGAGAACAATGGAGGCAGCAGCAGTGGCGGAAGCAATGGTAAAGGTAGAGCTTTCGTCATTGGGTCGGGCCAAGCCCGCAGCGACCCGTATGTGGTGACCGGTAAGTTTCCTGTGAACGACTGTTTTGCTTCTGTTTTGTTTGACACTGGAGCTGATAGGAGTTTTGTGTCGAAAGCCTTTAGTAAACTCTTAGACTTAATTTCAACCCCGTTAGATGCTAAGTTTCCTGTTGAATTAGCTGACGGTAAGTCTATAGAAACAACTCACGTACTTGCGGGATGTAAGTTGAAACTGTCAGGTCATACTTTTGATATCGACCTCATACCTTTTACACTTGGTAGTTTCGATGTCGTTATCAGCATGGACTGGTTATCTGAGAACCGAGCGGAGATTATATGTCACGACAAGATAGTCCACATCACTACCCCTTCCGGCGAGATCATTTCGGTCCAGAGCGAGAAGTGCGGCATGACCACCAGCGTCATCACCCTCATGAAGGAGCAGAAGTATCTACGAAAGGGTCATCCGGCAATTCTAGCCCATATTGTTGAGAAACCCGCGGAAGAGAAGCGAATCGAAATTATACCGATTGTGCGAGATTTTCCGGAAGTTTTCCCGGAGGATTTTCCTGGACTCCCTCCTATTCGACAAGTCGAGTTCCAAATCGAATTGACCCCCGGTGCGGCACCCATAGCACGAGCCCCATATCGGCTCGCACCGGCAGAGCTTCAGGAGTTGTCCACTCAATTGCAAGATTTGTTGGATAAAGGTTTTATCCGACCTAGCTCATCACCATGGGGAGCCCCTGTCTTATTTGTCCGAAAGAAGGACGGGACTTTCCGCATGTGCATCGACTACCGATAGCTGAACAAGGTGACGATCAAGAACCGTTATCCCTTACCCCGAATTGATGATTTGTTTGACCAACTACAAGGATCGAGTTACTACTCAAAGATCGATCTGAGATCTAGTTACCATCAATTAAGAGTGCACGAAGAAGATATTTCAAATACGGCTTTCAGAACTGGGTACGGTCACTACGAGTTTTCGGTTATGCCTTTTGGCTTAACCAATGCACCAGCCATATTTATGGATCTCATGAATCGAGTATGCAAGGCGTACCTCGACAAGTTTGTGATCGTTTTTATTGATGATATCCTCGTCTACTCTAAGGACAAGACCGACCATGAGGAACATTTGAGGTTAATTCTGGAACTACTGAAGAAGGAACAACTGTACGCTAAACTCTCGAAATGCGAATTTTGGCTTCGCGAGGTTCACTTCTTAGGACATGTGATCAACGAGAATGGTATCCATGTCGATCCCGGTAAGGTAGAGGCCATCAAAAACTGGGAAGCACCCAAGACTCCGACTGAGGTGCGACAATTCCTAGGACTGGCCGGCTACTACCGACGTTTCATCGAGGGATTTTCAAAGATTGCTCAACCCCTCACCGCTTTGACTCACAAGGGAACTAAGTACAATTGGAGTGACGCGCAAGAAACCGCTTTCCAACTGTTGAAAACCAAACTCTGTAGCGCCCCTATTCTAGCCCTTCCCGAGGGAACAGAAAATTTTGAGGTGCATTGTGACGCATCGATACAAGGTCTCGATTGCGTGCTGATGCAACTCGAGAAGGTTATAGCCTATGCCTCTCGAAAACGACGGATTCACGAGAAGAACTACACGACCCATGACTTGGAACTCGGAGCTATAGTGTTTGCTCTTAAGATATGGAGGCATTACTTGTACGGTACCAAGTTTACCATTTACACCGACCACAAGAGTCTCCAACATATCTACGATCAGAAGGAGCTTAACATGCGACAGCGTCGTTGGGTCGAGCTGCTTAAGGATTATGATTGTGCCATCAAGTACCACCCTGGCAAGGCCAATGTAGTGGCCGACGCTCTCAGCAGAAAAGAAACCGATAAACCCAGATGAGTTCGAGCATTACAACTCACGATCCACGCCAACTTTCCCGGTCAGATTCGCGATGCGCAACTCGAAGCCTTGAAAGATGAAAATCTCCCATCAGAACTCACGCGGGGCATGAACAAGCAACTTGAAACCAAATCAGGCGGGGTCCGATATTTTGAAAACCAGATTTGGCTTCCACGATACGGAGAGTTGAGAACTCTAGTGATGGACGAAGCACACAAGTCCCGATATTCTATCCACCCTGGCTCAGATAAAATGTACCATGACCTAAAGGCACTTTACTGGTGGCCAAACATGAAAGCCGACATTGCCACCTACGTGAGCAAATGCTTGACTTGTGCAAGAGTCAAAATAGAATATCAAAAACCATCTGGTCTACTACAGCGACCAGAACTTCCAACGTGGAAATGGGAACACATTTCAATGGATTTTATCACGGGATTACCCAAAACACCGACGGGATGCGATACCATCTGGGTGATCGTTGACCGGTTGACTAAGTCTGCACACTTCTTAGCAATCAAAGAATCGGACAAAATGGAAAGATTAACTCGCATCTACATGAAAGAAGTAGTGTCTAGACACGGAGTGCCTGTCTCAATCATATCTGATAGAGATTCCCGTTTCACTTCTCACTTTTGGAAGTCTCTACAAAGCGCACTAGGCACCCGCCTTGATATGAGCACAACCTACCATCCTCAGACGGTTGGGCAAAGTGAGCGCACCATTCAGACCTTGGAGGACATGTTGCGTGCATGCTTGTTGAATTTCGGAAAAAGTTGGGAACCTCACTTGCCTTTGGTAGAATTTTCGTATAATAACAGCTACCACGCAAGCATTAAAGCAGCACCGTTTGAAGCGTTGTACGGACAGAAGTGTCGATCACCTCTCTGCTGGGCCGAGGTGGGTGATAGCCAAATCACTGGTCCAGAACTAGTACTTGAAACCTCTGAAAAGATTGTTCAAATCCGAAACCGCATGGCAGCAGCACGAGATCGCCAAAAGAGTTACGCAGACAAGCGTCGAAAGCCTCTTGAATTTCAAGTAAACGACCAAGTATTACTCAAAGTCTCACCTTGGAAAGATGTGGTTCGCTTCGGGAAGCGAAACAAACTCAACCCACGATACGTTGGTCCCTACCGGATAACTGAGCGCATTGGTCCGGTGGCGTACCGACTGGATTTACCAACCAAACTCAGTGGCGTACACAATGTATTCCATGTATCCAACTTGAAGAAATGCCTATCCGATGAAACCCAAGCAGTCCCTTTGGATGAATTGCAAGTTGATGAACAACTACGCTTCATTGAAGAACCAGTCGAAGTTTTGGATTGGGAAACCAAAACACTCAAGCACAGCAAAATTCCAATCGTTAAGGTTCGTTGGAACTCGAGACGTGGACCGGAGTTCACGTGGGAACTCGAGGATCAAATGATGAAAAAGTATCCTCATCTTTTTGAAGGGTTGACCAAACACACCCGTCAAACCGTCAGAAATCACCGGAGGTATAAATTAAATTTCGGGACGAAATTTCTTTCTACTAGGGGATGATATGACAAACTGAAATTTTTTTCTTGCTTTCTCAGACACCCATCGCGACTTGACTCAAATTTTCAGGACGAAAATTCTTTAACATGGGAATGATGTGACACTCGTCAATTTCAGGTTAACTCTGTTAACTCAAACTCCGTCAATTCAAACTTAAGATCACTTGATCTATAACGCACATCTCATTACATTTAAAATAAGGTTTTAAATGACGCTTGACAATTACTACATGGTAGTCTTTCGGGATTGCACCGAAACGCAAACGAGTTGACACAAACCATTGGTGAATAAACGAAAAACAACCAAACATTAATTATGTGATAGTTATATGTTAGGCTTATGTGCTATGTGATAATATTGTTTAAAACACTAACTCAAGATGCAAACAAGTTACTTTAGGCTAGAAATGTAATACTTAAAAGTTGAGGGACCTATGTGTAACATATTATTATTATTAATAATAATAAAACCCTAACCCTCTCTCCCTCTCTCTCTAAACCCGACGGCAGCCCCCCCCCCCCCTCTCTCTTGCGATCGGCAGCCATACCCACACCCATATCACCTTCGTTTTGATCTTGTTCTTCATAATCGGAGCATCCCACACTCGTTTCTAAGCATCTCTCACCTTTCTCTTGGTTGTTTCTGCGTTTTTAAAGTATAAACATGAAACCCTAGCTTTGTAAATTATGTATTAAGTGTTTGTATGCTTGTGACAATCGTCAATTTCAGGTTAACTCCGTTAACTCAACTTCGTCAATTCAAACATAAGATCACTGAATCTATAACGCACACTTTATTACATTTAAACTAGGGTTTAAATGACGCTTAACACTTACTACATGTGTAGTCTTTCGGGAATTGCATCGAAACGCAAACGAGTTGACGCAAACGATTGATGAATAAACGAAAAACGTCAAAACAGTAATTATGTGATAATTATGTGTTAGACTTATGTGTTATGTGATAACATGGTTATAAACGTTAACTCAAGATGTAAACAAGTTAGTTAAGCTAGATAAGTAATACTTAGAAGTGGAGGGGCCAAAGTGTAACATAGTATTCTATAAATATTAATAATAACTAAACCCTAACTATTATTTTCTTTCTCCCCAAGACCCCGATCGGAAACCCCACCCCCTTGCTCCTTGGCTGCCGTCGACTTACACACACATATACAACCAAGAATTCAAGTGTTTGATTGAAGAATTAGGTGCTAGGAAGGTATAATCGGTTATCCTATGCATCCTTTATACTTGATTTTGATGTTTGGTGGGTTAATGGAAAACCCTAGATTGGCCGATTATGTGTGTATAGGAAGTTAATATGATTGTTGATTTGATAATGATATGATAACTAGTATTGATATTGTTACACGTTAATTGTTGTGTTTTTTATTTGAGTTCAAACAAAAACCCTAATCATGTATGTAATGTGTAATTGATGTGCATGGATGGTGTTTATGGAGTCTAGAGTGTTATATGAATGCATGATAGTTCATAGATAGTTAATATGTTGAGTTTGGATGCAAACAGTTTCTGGACAGAATGTGTTGGGCACTAAGGGAGCTATAGGCTTCCTGCGTTGGGCTGAGAAGGCCGAGTCGGCATTTGAAATGTGCAATTGTCCCCCTGCCAGTAGGGTCAAATTCGCTGCTGGAACACTTGAGGATTCTGCCCTCACTTGGTGGAATTCGAACGTGCAGATCCTTGGATTGGAACTGGCTAACGCGATGAACTGGGAGGAGTTCAAAAACATAATGCGAGAGGAGTACTGTCCGAGAGAGAAGATTTCGAAGTTAGAGTCAGAATTTTGGTCACTGAAGATGGTGGGCTCAGAAATCGAAGCCTACACTACCCGTTCTCACGAGTAAGCGGTGATGTGTCCGCGGATGGTAGATCCGCCGAGTAAGAGGATTGAAATGTACATTGATGGGTTAGCACCGCAGATTCAGGGCATGGTGACGTCTTCCAGACCAGCCACGATTCAACAAGCGATCCGTTTAGCTCACAAACTGACGGATCAAGCTATGACCCAAGGTGCGTTACCACCTAGGGGTTCAACCACTAAAGCCCGTGACAACCCGAGTAATGACAACAACAGCAACAGCAACCCGAGCAGCGGAAAGAGGAAGTTTGACAACACCAGATCCTCGTCCACGAACCTCCAACCGCAACAACACTACCGTAAGCCCGAATTCACTCGGAGCTTCAACAATCAGAATCACAACAACAATAACAACGGTAGCGGGCAGGGTTCGAGCGAATATGCTGGGAAATATCCGAAGTGCAATAGGTGCAACAATCATCATGTTGGCCCATGTGACCGTGTCAAGTGTTAGAGATGCGGAAAGATGGGTCACCAGGCGAAGGAGTGTAGAGGAGACCTTGCGGCAAAGGGTGCTCCTAAGCCACCTATGACGACGAAGGGATGTTTCGAATGTGGGCAGGAAGGTCATTTCAGGAAAGATTGTCCCAAGCTGAAACAGAACGACAACAATGGGGGTAATGGAAGTGGCAGTAGTGGTGGAAGCAATGGCAAGGGAAGAGCTTTTGTGATTGGGTCGGGTCAAGCCCGCAATGATCCGCACGTGGTGACTGGTAAGTTCCCTGTGAACGATTGTTTTGCTTCTGTATTGTTTGACACTGGAGCTGATAGGAGTTTTGTGTCGAAAGCCTTTAGCCAACTCTTAGACTTAACTCCAACTCCGTTAGATGCTAAGTTTCCTGTTGAATTAGCTGACGGTAAGACTATAGTAACGACTCATGTACTTGCGGGATGTAAGTTAAAACTGTCAGGTCATGTCTTTGATATCGACCTTATTCCTTTTACGCTTAGTAGTTTCGATGTTGTGGTCGGCATGGACTGGTTATCCGAGAACCGAGCGAAGATTATATGTCACGATAAGATAGTTCACATTACTACCCCTTCCGGCGAGATCATTTCGGTCCGAGGTGAGAGAAGCGGCATGACCACCAGCGTCATCACCCTCATGAAGGCGCAGAAGTACCTGCGAAAGGGTCATCCCGGCAATTTTAGCGCATATTGTCGAGAAACCAGCGGAGGAGAAGCGAATTGAAGATATACCGATTGTGCGAGATTTTCCGGAAGTTTTCCCGGAGGATTTGCCTGGACTCCCTCCTATTCGTCAAGTCGAATTCCAAATCGAGTTGACACCCGGTGCAGCACCCATAGCACGAGCCCCGTATCGGCTCGCACCGGCGGAGCTTCAGGAGTTGTCCACTCAGTTGCAAGATTTGTTGGATAAGGGTTTTATCCGACCTAGCTCATCGCCATGGGGAGCCCCTGTCTTGTTTGTCCGAAAGAAGGACGGGACTTTCCACATGTGTATCGACTACCGAGAGTTGAACAAGGTGACGGTCAAGAACCGTTATCCTTTACCCTGAATTGATGATCTGTTTGTCCAGCTTCAAGGATCGAGTTACTACTCGAAGATCGATCTGCGATCCGGTTACCACCAACTGAGAGTGCGCGAAGAAGATATTTCAAAGACGGCTTTCAGAACACGGTATGGTCACAACGAGTTTTCGGTTATGCCTTTTGGACTAACCAACGCACCAGCCGTATTTATGGATCTCATGAATCGAGTATGCAAGGCGTACCTCGACAAGTTTGTGATTGTTTTCATTGATGATATTCTCGTCTACTCCAAGAACGAAGCTGACCATGAAGAACACTTAAGGGTAATTCTGGAATTATTGAAGAAGGAACAACTGTATGCTAAACTCTCGAAATGTGAGTTTTGGCTTCGCGAAGTTCACTTTTTTGGACATGTGATCAACGAGAATGGTATCCATGTCGATCCCGGTAAGGTAGAGGCCATCAAAAACTGGGAAGCACTTAAGACTCCGACTGAGGTGCGGCAATTCCTAGGACTGGCCGGCTACTACCGACGTTTCATCGAGGGATTTTCAAAGATTGCTCAACCCCTCACCGCTTTGACTCATAAAGGCACTAAGTACAATTGGGGTGACGCGCAAGAATCCGCTTTTCAACTGTTGAAAACCAAACTCTGTAGCGCCCCTATTCTAGCCCTCCCCGAGGGAACGGAAAATTGGTTGAGATTATTGATACTACAGTAAACTAGGTTGAGTCTAGTTTCTAAAGAATATAAACTTGTAATTTTTGGACAAGTAGAAGTTAACTTTTATGATTTTACAAAAACGTTGTGCAAAGCTGAGCTGTTAGACCTGCTGTTAGGTTGTTTTGTAAATGTTATATCTCATGAACTACGAGACCAATTGGGTTGGTTCCACTTCTGGAAGTTGACTCATTGAGTTAGGAACCTAACCCAAGTGGTCTTGCATTTATTGGACTTTTCGTTTAACGGGAATTGCAAATAACATTCTGTTACACATAAATTTGACTGTTATGAGTTTGCTGTAATGATTTAAGGATTGTGAGAAAACTATGTGGAATAAAAATATAATAAAATATGTTCTGGAAACCTAAGACATATATGCTTCTGTGATGATTTTTGGTAAATTAATTGAGATGCTATGATCGGTGAGATAGTACAATCTTACAAGTAGAATTTCTGTCTCGGTGAAACTAGCTGCTGAGTTTTGTGAAAATGCATGAAACATGATACTTGCTAACTTATTATCGTGTTTTGACCAAATTGCCCTTGAGGGGAATGATTGCAAGTTAATTGTCATGTTTTGACCAAAATGCCCTTGCGGGGAATAATTGTTAATTGATTGTAATGATTTGACCAAATTGCCCTCGTGGGGAGTAATTGCTAGTGATGTACTTTATGAATACATGACACGTAAATAATTGCTTACACATGTAACGTATAACAAATACATTTGTTAAAGTCACACACAATTCACAAATGAAACACGAAACATGTTATGTGCATAGGTATTATGTGCCGGGTCTAGAGACTCGATAATATTCCGACACTTAGAAAAATCTCTTTGTTGTTTTAGAACGCTAGAGAGAGTTTTTCTGTGACGCGCACCTTGGTGATTTAATTTGGGAATATCTTCGCAAACAGTGAGTTTCACTTTCCCCTTTTAAACTGTTTTAAACGCTTTTCTCTTGGGGGAGATAACATACTCCGAAACGCATTTAAGATTTTGTTAATATAGAATATATATCACTTGTAAAGACTAAGTGGCAAACGCGTTAACTAAAGTCCTTCATAACATCGAACCGGTTAATATTTGGATAATAGCGAGTCACTGTTGAGTAGTACTACTGGGTTTGACAAACCCCACCCAACGCTAAACTCGACTGGAGGTCGAGCTGGTGTAATCTTGGCCAAACACATACCATGGTCTGGATGACCTGGTGGCAAGGCAAATGATAAACAGTCAGCTTCGGTGTCGAACACTTGGTGATACTTGTTTTATAGGCTAGCTACCTATAGATATATAATTGCATAACACTATCTGGTAACGCAAAACGCTGTAACGCAAAACGCTGAACGCAAACGCTAAACATTTATTTTTATATAACTTGTGAACTCACCAACCTTTTGTTGACACTTTTAGTATGTTATTCTCAGGTAGCCGAGGCGGGCGCGCGGTTTAGGAACATGCATTGCTTGAAACATTTTAATTATGCAAACTTATTTTTAAACTGTTATCATTGGGTTTTAAGTCGTCCTGCGTGACGTAACATTGTTTTCTATGGTTTTACGCTTCCGCATTTAATTACTCGTAAACGTTTTCAAGGTTTTGAAACATTGTTTTATGGTTTGATTATAACTAATGATTCCGATCCTGTTAGTTCACACCCTCTGACGGTAAAACTCCGTTAGTGGATTTTGAGGGTGTGACAGATTGGTATCAAAGCCATTGGTTATAGCGAGCTAGAAGCTGCATGCATACTAGACTATAACCGCGACGACCCATTAGTTATAATGATACGCACTGCATAGTTTTGTGTAGTCTTGTAATCTTATCTCTTTACCTCTTTCACTCATACGCGTGCGTATACACGGCTTACCTGTAGGAATGTCGACGCCGCCACCCTCATCCTCATCTGATCCGATGACTCATGCTCATGGGAAGGAACCACAGATACCTACCGCATCGCCACCCCGAGTAGTCCCGGAACTCGAAGCTCCCGCACCGAAGAGGTACCGCCTATCCGGAGGCATATACGAAAACGACGTTAGCTGGGATTGGTACCCTAACATGATCAGACGTATGGTCTATCGTGAACAAGTTCCCCCGTTTCCTCACCCGAACCATCCTGCTTATCCCAACACCCTACCACCCATAACCGAACCTGTAGAGCGAGTTCTCGCAGCTGTTATTTCATGCTTGGAGCGTGACTTGGGTTACATGCGTTACACGAGAGCGAACGTTTCCGGACTGTTAAAAGACGGAACTGAGACTAAGGAGGAAATTGCCCGCATGGCAGCGGCAATGAAAGAAATGCAAGAGGCTAGTGATCAACATATGAAGATCATGAGAAAGATGCAAGCCGAGATGATAGACTTGCAAGAGCAACTCCAAGTAGCAAGGACCCGAACCGAGATGGCTTTAGAGCGTTGTGATGTGTTACAAATGCAACTTGCTCAAAACGCAGCCAAACCTGAGGCAGAGCTTGAGGCCGAGCCTGAGGCAGAGCCTGAAGAGGAACCCGAAGAAGATCCCGAGGAGGAACCCGAAGAAGAACCGGAGGAAGAACCGGCTGAGGAGGAGGCACACTCAGAGGTGTCCTCAGATGATGACATCTAGTGATGATGACACTTAGATGGAGGGGTTGTCTCCATCCGAACTATTATTTTCTATGATTTTAAGGATTAATTGGAAATACTTTGTAGCGAATACAATGGTTTTAATCATGAATTATTAATTAGATTAATATATGGTTGTGATGTGATGTTGTTTCTTATTTCTTTCATACCTATCTTTTTATTGCATGTATAGTGTGTTGTATTTGAAAGAAAAATTCATGTTTAACATTTTATATTGTGATTCTAGGAAATGGCTGGAAGGAACGCTGGACACGGACGTGGTAACATCAACTTAACCGCAGCAGAACCCCAAACCCTGTTGAATGACCATGCGGCGGCAGCTCTAGCCGCACATGTTCAGAATCAAGCCGGAGGTCCAACTGGAACGTGTACATTCAAGAATTACCTTGACTGCAAGCCCAGTACGTTTAAGGGCACTGAGGGAGCTATAGGCTTCCTGCGTTGGGCTGAGAAGGCCAAGTCGGCATTTGAGATGTGCAATTGTCCCCCTGCCAGTAGGGTCAAATTCGCTGCTGGAACACTTGAGGATTCTGCCCTCACTTGGTGGAATTCGAACGTGCAGATCCTTGGATTGGAACTGGCTAACGCGTTGAACTGGGAGGAGTTCAAAAAACATGATGTGAGAGGAGTACTGTCCGAGAGAGGAGATTTCGAAGTTAGAGTCAGAATTTTGGTCACTGAAGATGGTGGGCTCAGAAATTGAAGCCTACACTACCCGTTCTCATGAATTAGCGGTGATGTGTCCGCGGATGGTAGATCCGCCGAGTAAGAGGATTGAAATGTACATTGATGGGTTAGCACCGCAGATTCAGGGCATGGTGACGTCTTCCAGACTAGCCACGATTCAACAAGCGATCCGTTTAGCTCACAAACTGACGGATCAAGCTGTGACCCAAGGTGCGTTACCACCTAGGGGTTCAACCACTAAAGCCCGTGACAACCCGAGTAATGACAACAACAGCAACAGCAACCCGAGCAGCGGAAAGAGGAAGTTTGACAACACCAGATCCTCGTCCTCGAACCTCCCACCGCAACAACACTACCGTAAGCCCGAATTTACTCGGAGCTTCAACAATCAGAATCACAACAACAATAACAACGGTAGCGGGCAGGGTTCGAGCGAATATGCTGGGAAATATCCGAAGTGCAATAGGTGCAACTATCATCATGTTGGCCCATGTGACCGTGTCAAGTGTCAGAGATGCGGAAAGATGGGTCACCAGGCGAAGGAGTGTAGAGGAGACCTTGCGGCAAAGGGTGCTCCTAAGCCACCTATGACGACGAAGGGATGTTTCGAATGTGGGCAGGAAGGTCATTTCAGGAAAGATTGTCCCAAGCTGAAACAGAACGACAACAATGGGGGTAATGGAAGTGGCAGTAGTGGTGGAGGCAATGGCAAGGGAAGAGCTTTTGTGATTGGGTCGGGTCAAGCCCGCAATGATCCGCACGTGGTGACTGGTAAGTTCCCTGTGAACGATTGTTTTGCTTCTGTATTGTTTGACACTGGAGCTGATAGGAGTTTTGTGTCGAAAGCCTTTAGCCAACTCTTAGACTTAACTCCAACTCCGTTAGATGCTAAGTTTCCTGTTGAATTAGCTGACGGTAAGACTATAGTAACGACTCATGTACTTGCGGGATGTAAGTTAAAACTGTCAGGTCATGTCTTTGATATCGACCTTATTCCTTTTACGCTTAGTAGTTTCGATGTTGTGGTCGGCATGGACTGGTTATCCGAGAACCGAGCGAAGATTATATGTCACGATAAGATAGTTCACATTACTACCCCTTCCGGCGAGATCATTTCGGTCCGAGGTGAGAGAAGCGGCATGACCACCAGCGTCATCACCCTCATGAAGGCGCAGAAGTACCTGCGAAAGGGTCATCCCGGCAATTTTAGCGCATATTGTCGAGAAACCAGCGGAGGAGAAGCGAATTGAAGATATACCGATTGTGCGAGATTTTCCGGAAGTTTTCCCGGAGGATTTGCCTGGACTCCCTCCTATTCGTCAAGTCGAATTCCAAATCGAGTTGACACCCGGTGCAGCACCCATAGCACGAGCCCCGTATCGGCTCGCACCGGCGGAGCTTCAGGAGTTGTCCACTCAGTTGCAAGATTTGTTGGATAAGGGTTTTATCCGACCTAGCTCATCGCCATGGGGAGCCCCTGTCTTGTTTGTCCGAAAGAAGGACGGGACTTTCCACATGTGTATCGACTACCGGGAGTTGAACAAGGTGACGGTCAAGAACCGTTATCCTTTACCCTGAATTGATGATCTGTTTGTCCAGCTTCAAGGATCGAGTTACTACTCGAAGATCGATCTGCGATCCGGTTACCACCAACTGAGAGTGCGCGAAGAAGATATTTCAAAGACGGCTTTCAGAACACGGTATGGTCACAACGAGTTTTCGGTTATGCCTTTTGGACTAACCAACGCACCAGCCGTATTTATGGATCTCATGAATCGAGTATGCAAGGCGTACCTCGACAAGTTTGTGATTGTTTTCATTGATGATATTCTCGTCTACTCCAAGAACGAAGCTGACCATGAAGAACACTTAAGGGTAATTCTGGAATTATTGAAGAAGGAACAACTGTATGCTAAACTCTCGAAATGTGAGTTTTGGCTTCGCGAAGTTCACTTTTTAGGACATGTGATCAACGAGAATGGTATCCATGTCGATCCCGGTAAGGTAGAGGCCATCAAAAACTGGGAAGCACTTAAGACTCCGACTGAGGTGCGGCAATTCCTAGGACTGGCCGGCTACTACCGACGTTTCATCGAGGGATTTTCAAAGATTGCTCAACCCCTCACCGCTTTGACTCACAAAGGCACTAAGTACAATTGGGGTGACGCGCAAGAATCCGCTTTTCAACTGTTGAAAACCAAACTCTGTAGCGCCCCTATTCTAGCCCTCCCCGAGGGAACGGAAAATTGGTTGAGATTATTGATACTACAGTAAACTAGGTTGAGTCTAGTTTCTAAAGAATATAAACTTGTAATTTTTGGACAAGTAGAAGTTAACTTTTATGATTTTACAAAAACGTTGTGCAAAGCTGAGCTGTTAGACCTGCTGTTAGGTTGTTTTGTAAATGTTATATCTCATGAACTACGAGACCAATTGAGTTGGTTCCACTTCTGGAAGTTGACTCATTGAGTTAGGAACCTAACCCAAGTGGTCTTGCATTTATTGGACTTTTCGTTTAACGGGAATTGCAAATAACATTCTGTTACACATAAATTTGACTGTTATGAGTTTGCTGTAATGATTTAAGGATTGTGAGAAAACTATGTGAATAAAAATATAATAAAATATGTTCTGGAAACCTAAGACATATATGCTTCTGTGATGATTTTTGGTAAATTAATTGAGATGCTATGATCGGTGAGATAGTACAATCTTTCAAGTAGAATTTCTGTCTCGGTGAAACTAGCTGCTGAGTTTTGTGAAAATGCATGAAACATGATACTTGCTAACTTATTATCGTGTTTTGACCAAATTGCCCTTGAGGGGAATGATTGCAAGTTAATTGTTGTGTTTTGACCAAAATACCCTTGCGGGGAATAATTGTTAATTGATTGTAATGATTTGACCAAATTGCCCTCGTGGGGAGTAATTGCTAGTGATATACTTTATGAATACATGACACGTAAATAATTGCTTACACATGTAACGTATAACAAATACATTTGTTAAAGTCACACACAATTCACAAACGAAACACGAAACATGTTATGTGCATAGGTATTATGTGCCGGGTCTAGAGACTCGATAATATTTCGACACTTAGAAAAATCTCTTTGTTGTTTTAGAACGCTAGAGAGAGTTTTTCTGTGACGCGCACCTTGGTGATTTAATTTGGGAATATCTTCGCAAACAGTGAGTTTCACTTTCCCCTTTTAAACTGTTTTAAACGCTTTTCTCTTGGGGGAGATAACATACTCCGAAACGCATTTAAGATTTTGTTAATATAGATTATATATCACTTGTAAAGACTAAGTGGCAAACGCGTTAACTAAAGTCCTTCATAACATCGAACCGGTTAATATTTGGATAATAGCGAGTCACTGTTGAGTAGTACTACTGGGTTTGACAAACCCCACCCAACGCTAAACTCGACTGGAGGTCGAGCTGGTGTAATCTTGGCCAAACACATACCATGGTCTGGATGACCTGGTGGCAAGGCAAATGATAAACAGTCAGCTTCGGTGTCGAACACTTGGTGATACTTGTTTTATAGGCTAGCTACCTATAGATATATAATTGCATAACACTATCTGGTAACGCAAAACGCTGTAACGCAAAACGCTGAACGCAAACGCTAAACATTTATTTTTATATAACTTGTGAACTCACCAACCTTTTGTTGACACTTTTAGTATGTTATTCTCAGGTAGCCGAGGCGGGCGCGCGGTTTAGGAACATGCATTGCTTGAAACATTTTAATTATGCAAACTTATTTTTAAACTGTTATCATTGGGTTTTAAGTCGTCCTGCGTGACGTAACATTGTTTTCTATGGTTTTACGCTTCCGCATTTAATTACTCGTAAACGTTTTCATGGTTTTGAAACATTGTTTTATGGTTTGATTATAACTAATGATTCCGATCCTGTTAGTTCACACCCTCTGACGGTAAAACTCCGTTAGTGGATTTTGAGGGTGTTATAATGCTTGATTTTGATTTGAGGATGATTGATTATGCGTTGGTAATTGGTTTAGATAATCATATGTGATTTTGAACGGTGAAAGATTGTTGAATCATTGATTGTTTGTAAACCCTAGAGGGTTACTACTGATTTTTGTGATTAATTATGTTTATTGCATGTTGGAGTTATGTCATATGCTTAGGATGCATGTTAGACGATTGTTTGTGCTTGCTGAGTTTTGACAGCAGAGATTGTTAAACTTGAACAACATGTAACTTGTTAAATATAAAAGCAAACTGAGCTATTTATGAGTCTAAAAGGTAGTACTCTGAGTCTAGTTTCCAGAAAACCCAACCACGCCTAATTTGGAGGTGTTTTGGTTGTTCAAACGATTTAAATGTGATTAAAGGTCTAAACTGGTACTGGACAGATTGTAAGTTATGTTTAGACAACTGTAACTAAATGTTAATGTGGAAATTGGTCGTGGTTGTTAACACTACAGGGTACTATGTTGAGTCTAGTTTCTATGAAGTCAAAAATTGAAATTTTTGGACGCGTAAAAGTTAACTTTTATTATTTTACAAAACTGAAGTGCAAATCTGAATTGTGAGATCTGCTGTTAGATTGTTTTGTAATTATCATATCTCATGAACTACAAGACCAAATGGGTTGGTTCCACTTCTGGAAGTTAACATCTTGAGTTAAGAATCTAACCCAATTGGTCTTGCATTAATTGGATTTTTCATTTAACGGGAATAACAAATAACATTCTGTTGCGCATGATTTTGACTGCTGTGAGTTTGCTGTAATGTTTTGATCATTGTGAGAAATCTATGTGGAATAAAAATACAATAAAATATGTTCTGGAAACCTAACTCATGTATTATTTTGTGACGATTTTTGGTGAATTAATTGAGATGCTATGATCTGTTGAATAGAGTAATCTTTCAAGTAGAATTCTGTCTTGATGAAACTAGCTACTGAACTTTGTGAAAATACATGAAACGTGCTAAGTACTAGATAATTGTTATGGTTTGACCAAATTGCCCTTGCGGGGAATAATTGCTAGTAATGTACAATATAAATACATGATATGTAAGTAGTTGTTCACACATGTAACGTGTCACGAATGTGTTTGTTGAGACACACACAATTCACAAACGAAACACGAAACATATTTTATGCATAGGAATTATGTGCCGAGTCTAGAGACTCGATAATAGTTCCAACACTTAGAAAATCTCCTTGTTGTTTTAGAACGCTAGTGAGAGTTTTCTGTGACGCGCATCACTTGGGTGACTTGTTTTTGGAATTCTTCGCAAACAGTGAGTTTCACGTTTCCCCTTTTAACTCTTTTAAACGCTTTTCACTTGAGGGAGAATACATACTCCGAAACGCTTTTAGATTTTGTTATTAGATTATATATCACTTGTAAAGGCTAAGTGGCAAACGAAACAACTGAAGTCCTACACATCGAACCGTTTAGTATTGGATAATAGCCCGTCACTGTTGAGTAGTACTACTGGGTTTGACAAACCCCACCCAACGCTAAGCTCGACTGGAGGTCGAGTGGGTGTAATTTTGGCTAACACATTACCATGGTCGGGATAGACCTGGTGGCAAGGCACATGATAAACAGTCAGCTTCGGTGTCGAACACTTAGTAATACTTGCTTTATAGGCTAGCTACCTATAGATATATAATTGATTTAACACTATCTGGTAACGCAAAACGCTAAAAGCAAAACGCTAAACACAAACGTAAACGCTTTATTGATATAAACTTGTGAACTCACCAACCCCGTGTTGACACTTTTAGTATGTTATTCTCAGGTAGCCGAGGCGGGCGCGCGGTATAGGATCATGCATTACTTTTAAACGCTATTGTTTATGCAACTTGTTTTAAACTATTATTTGGGTTTTTAAGTCGTCCTGCGTGACGCAACTTTTGGTTAAAGGTTTTACGCTTCTGCACTTATTTACACTTAAATGTTTTCGTGGTTTGAAAACTTTATTTATGGTTTGATTATAACTAATGATTCCGATCCTGTTAGTTCACACCCTCTGACGGTAAAACTCCGTTAGTGGATTTTGAGGGTGTGACAACATTAAAATAATCAAGCAAAGTTGAAATCAAACCTTGAATCAGAATCTTTAAGTTAAAACTTAAACAATGTGCGTCTTGTTGATTTAGGTGAGAGAGAGAGAGAGAGAGACGAGAAACTTTTCGTGAGGTTTGATTTTCAATGTTGTGCTCTTGATTCAGGTGAAGGTGAAGCAGATCTAGGGTTATTTGAATTTTGAACCACTCATCAGTTTCAAAAAATAAGCGGGATATGTTGGTTTTGACAAGGATGCATTACAAAGTAGTACATTGTGTATTAAAATTAGTAAAACTCTTATTTTTAAGAGTTTTTGTTAAATGACTATTTTACCCTTCCTATATGTATTATAAGATAGTATATATATATATATATATATATATATATATATATATATATATATATATATATATATATATATATGAAAACAATTATGAAATTAAGTCAACTGAACCACATATTAAATTCTTCATTAGCCACGCCATTTTAAATAGTTGTCAACAAGTTACATTGTATGAAAACAGTTATAGTTTTCAACACAATAAGTATGATTTGAAATGTACCAATTAAACTGCAAGAAATTCAATTGTTGATAAACCAAATAAAACTGACACGATCTCACTGAATTATTAAGCCCACAATCTCAAATCATATATTTCTATATAACAATATTGTACATCAACAAAAGATAAAAACTTTTTAATTTCAATTGAATATCCGAGTTGACAAATTTCAGTCAATCTAATCATGATTATTAACTACTAATTGCCCCTTACCAAAAAAACTAGTGACAAGATAAACGTCTTTTTCCAAGGTTTTTAGAATCACATTGTTACCCAGTCTAAAACAATTAAAATATTTTATGCAAGAATGCAACTGTTAAAAGCATTAACTTGTTATAAAAAAGCTAACTTTGCAAACTTACCATAGATAAAACCGATTAAATCATGTTAAACAAATTAAGAGAACAAACTCAAATCATGTTCAACTAGGTTAAACGAAATCTAGGCAAAATAATAAGATTCAAGAATAAAATATTTCATCTCTATACTGAAATCGGTAAGAAGTTGAATTAAAACTGTAACAATTAAACAAGATTTTATAACCCTAGTTATCAAAAAAAAACAAGGTTAGTAGATTTTAATTAAGAAATATATAGAAGATAAGTTAACAAGGAAAGATGAAACATTTAAACAAAGAAGTCATCGCCCAAGTAAGATCATATATACCTGTCGTTAGAAATAGAGTTGTTGATGGAGTCGCCACGGCAACGGCAAACAACGACGTCGACTGAGAAAAATAGAGATTGTGTATATATAGATCAGGAAACCAACTATATACCTAACCCTAAGGCCCAATGGGCTACTTATTGGGCTATAACACAAATAAATGGCATTTAATCTAACATTATAAGGTCGAAAATGGAAATGAGGAAAATTACATATAGGAAATGAAGGTTAACTTTTTGTAATGTATGCGAGAAATAATCCAAAAAGGAAAGTCTTTAAAAGAAATTCTTTTAAAAAATTATAATTACACTATAAATTCAGTTATCAAATACAAAAACAAGTGCAATTTTTCAAGGATGTGAGCAATTGTTAAAAGCGTTAGCTGATGATCGAGAACATAACATTAATTTCTGGCTTATTTGCTTAATTCTCGTCCTCGTGACAGTGAGGTTGGGTGGTGCCGATCTCACGTAATGGGGCGAATTAAGTTGGGTTGGTTTCAACTTTTGAATTGGAACAATTATTAATTAATGCAAATAGGGATATATTAAATAGATTGTATTTAATATATGATATAAAATTAAATTAGTAGATGAACATGTAGGTATTATTTATTATCTAATTAGGAGTTCGAGTCCATCTCTAATATATAACCTAATCAAACTAGTGATTGTAGTTATGTTTTGTAATCAGTTTAAGAGATATATTTTTATGGTTATATAGCCAGATTTAGTGTTATTCAATTGAGTTCATCATGTGTGTTTTTTTGTTTTGGTGAGTTATATCAAATCATTTTTCATTTATTTTGGAAATTTACCAAATGTAAAGTCACCAAAAACCAATGTTGATAAAATAAATCAAACCGATTAGGGGATCTCACTGGATAAATAAGGTTGAAAAGACAAAGTTTTTAAACCATAACCCACATTACATACTCGATAAGTGCATAAATAGCATAGTACATAATGGGAGGAAAAAGTTGTTAGTGCACGGTTTTGCATATCAGTGTTTGTTAATGTATTTTGGATGATAGTTAAGGTATTAAGGGTATTTTGGTTATTTACATGACACATTCGTTAATGTAAACACATATTCGTTTGAGTAGCTAATAACGAATGTGTCATTAGTCTTTATTCGTTAGGGGATGTTAACGAATAAAGCTAACGTTTGTGTTCATTTATTATGTTAACGAATGGAATTAATGTATGGATAGCTAATGAGATTCATTCGTTATGGTATGTATAACAAATGAGGCTCATTTTCTCTATACAACCTGTAATTAATCAGAATTAATAATAGTTCTTCATTTATCCAGTTTCCTCTTGTTACCCTGCCCGATTCACCTCTCAACACACACTTAATGTGATTCAACAATACCTAAACATATTTCATATCACAAGAATAGATCCGTAATGTATAAGATAGTATTCAATCAAATCGTGTTCTCTTAAGTGTTGTTACAACCATATGTCTGACTGAACACGTTCAGGTTGATAATTCAAGTCAATTCCTCATTGATTTGGATAGTAATTGTATCAAATTAAACGTAATTGAGTTTCAGAATTATTCGTATTAAAATAGATCAATTAAGAATTGTAATGATGTTGATTGAATCTAAATTGACTCTAGGATTATTCACGACTCTGAACTGAGTATCTGTTATCGTTTAATTGTTTCAATTTGTGTTGATTTGTTGTAATCGATTTGCACGGGAAGACTTTACGTGTTTGACTGTATTTTGGTCAAATTGTGTTAGGATCAATTTTATTTTTATCAACCTCGTAACCAACAACTTAATGTTGACAAGACGGTTACGAATATGCTAATGTGAAAACCCAATGAATACTAAAGGCAGAATCAATAGTATTCAGGATGTTTCTCAAATAACACTAAGATGACAAACACGCAAGATACTCAAAAGATTTCCAATGAATATTAATTCATTATACAAAGGAATAACTTTAGGGTTTCTAGGTGGAATGTCAGGTTAAGCCATTTTCCGTACAAAGATATTCTATTTGCTAAGAAAGTCTAATCAACCGTCAATCATCGTATTATCTGTGTTGTCATAAATGTGACCTAAACTTTCCTTAAATAGGCACACCTGATATCTTCTAGAAACCCTAATCATTGGAAAACATATTGAAACATTGCTCGACCCACCAAATTAATTGGATCACCATTATTGAAACCTACTACAAGTGTGCTTGAGATCACCATTATTGAAACCTTGCTCGACCACCAAATTACTTGGATTAAGCTTCGCAAAGTCAAGGGTTTTCTCTTAAACAAACCTTGCTCGACTGAAGAACAACCTTGCTAGATGAAGTGTAGTTTGCTCGAAATAAACACTTAGAATAATTCCAGAATATAACCTTGCTCGTTGTAAAATACCTTGCTTGAATAGCTATTAGACTTGCTCGAAGTTCTTGGTTTGCTCGAATTCCATACTTAGCATATTTCTTGAGGAGGTTGAGAAGATTTCAATCTTCCTTGATCAATTCTTGATCCCAACAATCTCTCCATAGACTGGAACAAACTTAGATGCACCAAAACACCTGTAGGTTACATACACTTGTAAAAAAATACATATCAAATTCTTAAAAAGTAGTAAATTACATTACTTAAAAGAAAAATATTACATATTCAGAATTCTGTCACTAGGACATTACAAATCAAAATACATAATCAAAGAGTGATAAATCAAACCAACCATCATAAGAAGTTTAAAACTTCTTGTTGTTCATCATTTTCTTTAGTTTCTTGGTTGATTGATTTGGGAACATTCTACTTCAGCTGCCTTTTGTTGGAACATGAAAATTTCATAGTGAAAGGTATGGTCACAGGGTAGAGTCCATCTCTTTATGTCAAAGAGATCTTTCATTTTCAAAAATTCCAGTTCACTGTCATGTGAGATTGTATGAAGTATCATCCATTCAGAGTTTTTTAGTTAGAATTTTCCATTTCGGTCATCATACAGAATGTTTGCAATTTGTTCACTTCTTAGAACTGGTGAGATTGGTTCATTCATTACTCTTCCAATGTTTCCACATTCTTTAATAACGGAGCAGGGTTTGCTTGAAGAGGTTGCAAATCTTGGTTTCCCAGTTTCAGACTGTATACCATCCAATCTTTCCTTTTTGTTCAGAAAGGGAAAACCCAATTTTGCTTGTTCCCTCAAATATCTTAGAAATTCATTCTGTTGTGCACTAGTAGAGCTGTGTCTTTCCTGATTATCAGTCATGTGCAGTGCTGCAATTTCAATCAGTTGCTCTAGAGTAAAGTCACTGAAGTCATCCTTGAGAAATGTTGATCTCAAATTTCTATCTTTCATTAGAACTTTCAGATCCTCTGCTCTGGAGTCATAAAATAATCCGTTTAGTAAGATTTCATCATTAACTGAATGATTTTCTTCTGCAACTTTTGCTCTTTTTGAAGTTTCAGGCACCTTGAAAGTTATTTGTCTTTTAAAAGATGGTTTCGATTTCCTTGAGGTATCTCCTGACCATGTTCTTTTCTTTCATCATTTGGTTTAAAGGGTGAAGAGTTTGACCTTTCAAGAAATATTTTCGTCTCAGATGTCTCATGTTTTGTTTGATAGATCATTTTCTGGGACACCCGCTTCATCGTTTCATCACATGATTAAACAACTGCTTTGTTTTCTTTAAGAAGTTTTCTTTTGATGGCTCTGAATTTACACATGATTTCTTTCTTTGTCATGGTTTTCACAATGTCAAAGGGAACTCCACTTTCTATAAGATATTTTGGTTTACCACCATATATGCACATGAATATTTCATTTTTGATCTTTTCTTTTTGTTCTTTTTGTGCTCTTAGTCTTTTACTTGTTGAATCACCATTCTTGATAATCTTTTGATCACTTTCATCATTTAAGGCCTTCATGACCTTTTCAAGCACATTGTTTAGTTTTTCTTTTGCAGACTTTTCCATATCTTCCTTTTGAATCAGCTTAGTAATGACACAAGCACTCCCTTTGGAATATCTTCATCATTTAATAATTCTTCAGTCACATCTTCTGGACTTCTTTATCCTTTTTGTTGTAAGATTTATCCCTTAATTTCTTCTCAAACTCAAATTGTTCCAATATTATCCTATGTTCTTCAATCTCTTCCTCAGACACCATTTGATTCAAAAAAATTCTGTCTTGAACTTCTGTCATTCTTTATTCAAAGACAATTTTAGTCTTTAGTTCAGATTCCTCAACGTATAGAGTCTTGTCATTTCTCCTTGGATTTTTTTGAGTTGTACTTGATCATTTTCTGTTGCAATGCTCTTTCCCTTGGACTTCCTTCTTTCATCTTTTTCCGGAAACTTATCACTTTCAATCTTAGTTTCATTTGAATCTCGACTTTGTGGTGCATCATCATATACATTCAACAGATGCAAAGAGTTTTCTCTTACATTAATCATCTCATAATCTTTTGCATCAATCATTTTCATATACGGATAGAAGATTTAATGCATTATCCCCATGTTTTGGTGCATTTGAGGTCTTCTCAACCTAATATTTAGGGCTTGAATCTTCTTCGCTGTTTTCTGCATTTCATCTTCGAATTCTGTTAGTCTATTTCTGTATGAATTAGGGCAAACAGAGTTGAGATCCATTTTGTTCTGCATATTTTTTGGTAAGAACACAATAAAAGTATTTATTAGTCAATTTAAAATCAAATGTAAGAAACAATTAAGAAGAATAAAAGTTAAGAGATGGATAAAAGATAGTTTTTTGTTGAACCCGTTCTTCAACAAAGTGAATACCTACAAACAAAAACAGAGATGTGAATTAAACTTGAAATTGAAACCCTTCACTTGGTTAACAGATATCAGAAATCAATAATAATACACTTGCAGCGTCTGAATGTTTGTAAGCAACAAAAGATTAAACAAATTAGTATAAGATGACGATTTGGGCTTAGGGTACCAGTATGCAATAGGTGGAGAGAAAAGTTACTGAAAAAGTTCTTTTGATTTCCTCTTTATTATTGTACACTGGTTATTTGAGAGTATGGTTTAAAATGTTTATCGTTTAGTACATTAATACTGCCAACAACCCAATTTTCAAAATTTTCAAACACAAAGCTTGCTCGATAAAGTATTTTACCAAGGCTAGCTCGTATCTAGTGTTTACTCGTTTTAAATTTTATTAGAAATATACTAAAGTGAGAAAAATGAAAGAAGTTTACTCGAATATACAAGATTTCTCAAGAAATTAATCACAAGCCACATAATCAAGTATCTTTTCTCAAATAAACAACTTGCTCAAAATCAATTAAGATCTCAATATATTAACTTAGAAATATTCCTAAATGTCAAACCATACACGAATAACCTGATAAACAGAAGTTCACTCATTAGAACTTAATCAAGCAAAAAAGCTAATTTTGTCCAACAATATACTATCAAATATGCTTGAGGAACAAAGTTTACTCGAAATTTTATCAAAAACATAAAGCATGTTGCAGAACACTTATAATGTTAAAGGTTAACATAGAAGTGTGCTCTAAGCATAAAGTGTATTCGAGAAATAATGTTTGCTCAAAAACACTTGTATTTCATAAAAAAAATATTCAGACATAATCAAAACATAATTATATCAACATTTCATCAAGTTTACTCGAAATATTTCAAGTTTACTCGAAAAGAGTTAAACAAAATATAATTATTCAAGTATACTTGAGAACACATATTCAGAATGCAACAATTTTTGACTTAAACCTTTTTTGAGACAAATTTTCATTTTTTGATTAAAAGTTTAAGCAAATGGTGCAATTTGAAAATCTAATTTCAGTTTTATCATTGCAAATATTTTTCTTTTAATGAATATATCTCAATCATGGGATCATATTGATTAAGTCACATTTCAATACTTCATTCTCAACATTATTATGACACATTAGGCATGTTAATAGCAGGTAATTACTTAGCATGAATTTCATTAACTTAGTGATATGCTTAAGATTCAATTAGTTGCATAATACATAAATGGATAACACTTATTACACTATGATGTCTCATATATCTTCTCAAAGCTTATTTAGCTTTCCCCGGATCACCCCAAGTTGACTTCAACCCCATGATATTTGGTAAAAATATCATTTGATGACAGAACATTAATAATTTCTTTGATAAATTTATCTTTTCAAACTTTGAGGTTGAACGTTGGACTTACATGCCATGTAGTTCGGACTTACATGCCTTACATTTAAGGTGTTTAGGACTTATAATGATGTCCCAACTTTGTAGTTCTAGTTTAAACCCTCATGTTTGTATTTGTATCAACTTTTGGTTGATGTATAATCATTTTTGCACAATTTTGTTCATTGTCATATATAAATAGAATCATTTTAAGTGACCAAATACCAACATGCTTGTGTATGACTGTGTAGTTACTTTTCTACCTATCACTTAGAGAGATTTATCTTGAAACATGTATCTTTCAACAATGTATCTCCACATTAAGTTTAGCATTTTCATTTAGTTTGTATCACCTTTACACATCATGGAAAGCTACCATACATATGAATGACTGCACTAATAGTCTTTTCAGCGTATTAAATCCATATGATTAGTGTAAATTTTCCCAAAAGAGTGGATTAATTTTTATTTAAAATCTTTTTAAGCTTCTTTAAATCTTAAACTGAATAATCATATCATATCTCTACACCATAAATTTGCTCTCTTGTCAAAAACATTTTACTTTGAAAAATTTCACTTAAATACAAAAGTTTTATCACCAAAACAAAGTTTGACTAAACCAAATTATCACATAATCAACACATAATCAGAATGACAAATTTATGCATAAACACAAGTAGGCTAACATGGAGTTCTTAATTGTCACACCCCGACTAGGTCAATGCAGAAGCGTAATACAGGAATGTGACAGATAACTCTGGTATCAACCACATCGTTATAAAGAAATTCAACAAACTAAGTTACATCATATTGCATTGGTTGGTACTAAGTTTACAAACTAGGAGATAACACATAACCAGTTCTCGAGGCTTCTTATTCATGACTATATACTTGCATCTATTTACAGCTGTTCAACTTCACTTTAAACACCGAGCACATAATCAATTCATTCCAACTTTGGCTCACCTGAAAAGCACGTTAAAACGGGTCAACTACATCTAGTTGGTGAGTTTCAAGTTTCACAGGTATGAACAAAATCAGTATACGAGTTCGTAAAGTTAACAATATATATAAATGTATGTGTATGATGTTTTTATACTAAGCCACAAGTGAAACCGAAACGAGCTAAAACACATGGTCACCCCCGCCCATGCACTCCCGTTGGAATTTAACAGCCACTTTGCCCAAGTATGTACTATGTCTAACACTACATAGCATAATGTAATAAGTTTAAATGACAATGTGCAACTGGGTTACATGTTCCGGCATACCTCTCCATCCTCGTCAGTTGGGTTTGTCAAACCATAGTACTATCCACATGTCACCGGCACGAAGTTAATCACTTGTGTTAGTGGGGACTTTCACGTGTTAGTACTTAGACAATTCACATCATCACAAGTTTTCAGGTATGTAAGTCTATGTTAACATCCTTTCCACCCCAAAAGTTCATAAAATAGTTTAGAAAGTGGGGTCGTGAAACTCATCTTAGCGTAGTTCAAGCTGGTAATACGTGTCAGTAACTAGTGTGCCTCGATTATAGCTTGAATCATATAACCGGCATAGTATCGTTAATACTAGTACATTGTTTAAACTAAATCGGGTTGTATAACTAATCTGAGTATGGCTGTTAGGCCAAGAACATATCAGTAGTCTTTGATTGTGACGTTGTACGTTATGAAATGTTCAAAACCTAATGTGGCTCAGTTTCACCGTTTTCCGTGCCTGGTCAAGTTGATTGTTTACGCGTTTCGGAAATATGTAAGATCACACAAACTTAAGAAAACATATTGTTTGATAAAGTGATTTGTTTTATGAAAGAATTTTAAAATTTCGGTATCTGGATTGATCGCAGGGTTCGTTTCCATTTTCATACGGGTTTAATTACGTTTTCGGGGCTGTGTGCATACTCGATGTGATAGTTTATACACTTACCTTAAGTGGTAGTTAAAGATATGATTGATATGTATGATGTATGAATGATGTATGTATGAATATATATATATATATGATGTATGAATAAGGTATGTATGACATGTTGAAGGTACGTGAACGCTCTTCGGAGATTGCATGCATTGCCAAGGAAAACATGTAAGACAGGTATGGTACAGTGTAATTAATGTAGGGGACCGACCCTAATAATGTCGTCGAATGTAGGGAACTGACCCTAATAATGTCGGCGAATGTAGGTAACCGACCCTAATAATGTCGGCGAATGTAGGGAACCGACCCTAATAATGTCGGTGAATGTAGGGAACCGAACCTAATAATATCGGCGATGGTTATAGGGCGAAATGCTCTTTAAACGTATGTGTATGAATGAAAGTATGTATGTAAGTATGAAAGAAAGAATGAAAGAACGTATGTATGTAAGTATGTAAGTAAATATGAAGGTATGTACCTTCAGGTGCATATGTAAGTATGTGGATGTATCGTATGTTGTCTGATTAACTAGAACTCACTTAGCGTAGCTGACTTTTAGTATGCACGCAGGTTAACAAATTGAGACAGCTGGTTTGAACAGGACACATGGCAAGATTGAAGAGGCTGGCATCTGAAGATTTGTCATGATGTTTCGATACTATGTTTTATATATGTTTTAAAAAAAAGTTATGAATATTTGTAATGAATGGTTGACTATTAATATTATTCCGCGAAAGTTTTAATTAACTCTGATATTCAGAACTGTGTTTATGAGTAAATCCAACGTTAAAGTGAGGTACCGGTAACGGGGCTATACACGTTGAGCTTATCAGATACACACTTTCCATGCACCATCTAATATCTAGCATCTCCATTTCCTCATGATTAATTTGATCATAGTCCTCTTTAGTCATTTTATAGTTCCCGATTCTTCCAGCTATCAGACACTTATAAGATTCTATAACTGATCCTAGAAAAGCCATGTGTTCTTTGATGTTGTCAGCTGTTAGACCGTTGTTGTTCTTGATGTTTACAACAATTTTGCATTGTAAGACATCAGAATTATGACTTTGCGGTTGAGAGGTTTGATCAGGTGTCTTGGTTCTAGAATAACTACTTGAAATATGAGGAGTTTGTAGAGTTTGTGATCCACTATGCTGATTACCCACAAAAGCAACTCCCTCAGTGCAATAAGCTATTTGAATCTTCCGATTCTGAGGTACCACGGAATAAGAACTTTTGAAATACAATCCAATATATTGTGCTTCTAGCTTTTCGATGAAAAGAGCTAGAGTGAGTCGAGCATAAGTAATCGGATTTGATTGTTGGATCATTATGAATGTTTCCCAATCTTCAGGTACAACGTCAGCCAACTTGTCAATATATTCAAATTCCTTTTTATCAATGTCCGTTCTCTTTATTTCATTCACCAAGTGACAATATCTTTCGATTAATTGGGCAAACAATTCACCCTTCACTATGGTGAATATGTCAAACTCCTTTTTAAGCAATGCCATCTTCGATTCCCTCATATAAGGATTTCCCCTATCCTTGTTGAGAAGTGCTTACCAGATCGAATAACATGAGCCATTCTTCTGAAGCAATTGAAATATCTCAGCTTTGATTGCTTGTTGAAACAGGTTCAAGATCTTCTTCTCTCTAAGAAATTCCGCCTTGTCAGCTTCAGGAATTTGTGATAATCGGCAGCTTGTTCCATTTTCATTCTTCGCGATCAAGTAATCTTCCTCTATAGCAATCCACGTGTCGTAATTCCCAGCTTGAACGTGGGTTACAAACTTTTTAGCCCAACTAGGATAATCTTTCATTCTAAGAAGCTTCAGTGACTTATTAGATGTTCTCATTTCATTCTCAAGATTAAGATTTTGAAGTAGAGTCGACAGATGTGTCACGAACGCACTTAAATCTTCTATTTTTGAAAAAAAAAATCAACAATCAAAATTACTTAATACTCTATCCGTATATGTGTAACCCAACGTATAAGTTTGGACGAATCCTAATAAACGTATAAGTCCTTGACCGAGCGTATAAGTCCTTTGACCCCGTATAAGTATATCTGGCATATAAATCCACAACTTATGTCTTATCCGCTCCTACTTATCCGCTGAACACAAAGTGCACGGATATCACCATTTTTGGCAAATTGATGATATATTCAGGCTTGTTTTGATCTGAATTTTGATAGGATTATGAACGATATGGAAACGATCAAAATGTGAGCAATTTAGAAGTTTTTGATAGTGAAATTAATGTGAATTGTGAAAAAAAGTCTTCAAACGGACAAGTAAATGACAATTCCTTGTGTTCTCAAAGCACATATGAGTCTGTATGCTCTAATACCATTTGAAAAGACATCGAATCATTCAGGATCGACATGAAATATATATACTCTTTAACGTATAGTGTGGAATACAATACGAAATAAAATACACAAGGAATACTTTAACAATCAAGCTCTTTATATCATCAAATATCAATAAGTACAATAGATATGACAATGAAGTATGCTAGGAATTCACAAAAAACTCCTGAATGAACGGATAAGAACACTATTTATAGTGTTAAAGACTTATACGCCTGTATATGTCATATATGGCGTATAACATATACGCCGTATATGTTCTTATCCTACATTTTACATTAAATCCCTATTTCCCAAACTGAAATACATACAAAATACAAGATCCTAGCACTAGACATTATGTACTAACAAAACACTATAGACCCATCCACTTTATCATATGGCTCTTTTAATTTTTTCCAAACATTTGTAGCTAACTTTGAATAAACTTGTCCTAAGTACAATTCATCAGATACAGAGTTTAATATCCAAGTAAGAATAATGGAATTACATTTATCCCATTGTCTAGCAAGAATTTCATCAGTAGTGGATCTAATGCAAGATCCAACAGTAAAACCAATTTTATTTTTTACTAGAAGTGCACACACTGTGTAATTCTCAAATCCAGTAAGTTTAATTCTTACAATAGTCAGACAACTAGAATCACTTGCATGCAAATAAAGTGGATCACTAGCCTCAAGTTTGCTAATAGTAGTACCACCAGAATTATTACCAACACTGCTATCACCCATGACAAACAATTAGCAACAAATATATACACACAAGGAAGATAAAAATGCAACACATAATATGCAACAAATAGAACATAGTATGTCTCCCTGTTATCCAATCATTTGAACAACCTAACCAGCAGCCTAAACAGTTAATTAGTGCAACGAGAAAGGTAAAAAAAGAACGAACTCACCAAGGGGCGCCCAAGTTAGGGTGTTCCTTCCACGAGTCAAGATTTACAACATTGTTACAAATCTTGACAAAAAAAACTTTTAATCGAAGAACTGACAACACCTTCAGAGATATCCATAAACAATCTACGAACACCTTCAATGTCTTATTTATCAAGATCCACAAATAAACCAGAGAAATAATTCTTTAATTCGCCTTGATCAAAAAACGCCCAAAAATTAGGGTTTCGAACAAGAAACCCTAATTTCTTGCTATTGAACGGAAGTAGAATTCCAAGAATTAGGGTTCTAAAAGCTCCGATACCATGTCAAAATGATAACTAGGAAACACACAAACTCCAATTTTATTATATGAGATCAATACATTACAATCAGAAGAATACAAATCTTGAATCTTCCTAAAAATCATCAACACGATGATTTGTATCTAGGAACACAAAGAACTAACAGGAACAGATTCCGAACAAGATGATCAAAAATCAAACCCTAGAACTAACAACTTCTCTAACAACTTGAAGAGAGAGAAACAGCCAAAATATTTTTTGTTATTATAAAATGAAACCATAAATTGTTTATATAACAAAATATTTTGACCAGCGGACACTTTGACCAGCAACCCTTCGGCCTTCAATCCTTCTTGGACTCTCATAAGCCATTAAGCCCATCAGCAACATTCCAAAGCCCATGAACAACTTCCAACCCAAGAGATGTACCAGCCCAATTATGCTCACAAAGCCATACAACAACAAAAATTGAATTGTATTAGTTTATATCTTTCAACAAAACCAAAAATAAAAACTGATCTTAACTCAGAACCAAATTTTAAGCATCGGCGCCATTCAATTCAACACCGCGATCACCTGTCACGGCTTTTCAATCAAAGGCATACTAAGTGCAATATACTAAGTGAAAGTAGACTATGCAAAAGTCTGATGCAATTTTGTAAATTTTATTGCAAATTAATTTGTTAACATAGTGATTTGGAAAAGTTGAAAATGAGGTTGTTTGGAATTGACCAAAAGCAAAAACAAGTATTTTCGGGTTTTCCTGATAAATTCGGGTTTCAACCGATCCGAATTGAATTTTGTTCAGTTAGTTATTTGAATTTGGATATGATAACAATTATAATTTAAGAAAAAAAGTAGAAATCCAACAATCCGATCCAAGTTAACCGAATAACCGATATCCGAACCGATTAACACTGCTACTTACAGTGTCTTCCATTTAACTTCTCACCCTACATTGTAGCTCCCACTAAGATCAAACATTGTTACCCAATGAATTTAAAAGAATTTCATGTCCCAACCCAAAATGACTTTTAAGAACATAGGGTGTTAATCCATGTGTGGGCCCCCTCTTCCCTCACATAAACTTTTCGACATACAATAGCGGGCTCAATGATAGATGAAAGACCATAAAATAACCATCCAAATTGCTTCAGAGTTTTATTCTTGTGTAAAAAGCCTTCAACATGATTTTTGTTCAAATGTTTTTGTTTGTAACCATCATGAAAGTTTGTCTTTCCATGTTAATCGAGTTATAGCAATCACCATTTTTGTTTTTGAAGTACATCTCCCCCTAAATTGGTTAATTAAACTTTTTGTTTTTAATTAAAATTAACCAATTGAATGTACGTGCATTCAATTAACATGAATTATTCAAAGAACTTGCATTGATTTTGAAATAATTGATCTAGGAACTTTCTGAAGTAGTTTTTGTAACTACTGAACCAAGATCAAGTTATACAAAGTATATTCAAACCACTTACAAAACATATCCAGGAACTTTGTTTTAATAATTGATGAAGTGGCATGTAGCATGTTGATGAACTTTTCTTCAAACTGCTTATGAACTTTATCTTAAAGCACTTATGTGTTCTATCTGAGATATAAAGAACTAAAATGATCTTCGAGAACGGCTGAAAGCTTATAAAATAATTGTTATGAACCCTCAAAGAACTTATGAACTCCAACTTATTACTTCCATCAGTTGCGTGTAATCTAACCGACTTAGGAGGTAACCGTTAAACGACGTTAACTCTGTTTAGAATTTGTGTATATTACTATTAGAACACTACAATAATGGATATACAATTTCGAAGTGATTCGAACTAACCAATACATCTTTACACTGTCTATGTAATATACTAACAAATGATTTCCATTACCTATGTAATGTACGAAAATTTGAAAACCATAAAATACTAAATGCCGAATTATGATGTTGATTATTAGAAGAGTTGATGCATCATAAAATAGACGGGACGTTAATGACAAATACTCGAACATTTTAAATATAAATAATAATAATAATAATAATAATAATAATAATAATAATAATAAGTTAGTGTATTTGATATATTATAAGGTTTATCTTGTAAATTGCTAACACCCTAAGGGGATTACTGAAACAATGGAAATTAATTTGGGATACAATACGTTTCTTCTTCACTGCCTCTCGCTCTTTCTTCCTTCTCTTTTATTATAACTAGTGGTTGACCACAAAGAAGAATTCAACCATGGTTACTTAATGCAACACCAGTCAAACCATTGGCACCTTCCTGACCACTCAACTGCCTGGCATGGGCCAAGGTTGAAATAGAGAGAGATTGGGATGATTGCGGTAAAGATAAAAGCAAAAGAGGACGGTTGAAGAAGGGAGTCACATATACACGTGTCATAGCCTCAGAACCCACCGACAAATATACAAACTCTAAATAAAAAAAACGTATATATGTCCAAAACGCACTCTTCATTTATGTGGCACCGCCGTTTGCTATTTATCTAATATATATAATTATATTCAATGTGTCTTATATATATATATATGGACTACAACACCATTACATCCCTAAAATAAAAACTCATATTTTGTTGACTGGGTGTCACATGTACACAAAGCGTCCCATTTTGTAGCTCATCCACTACACATAGCCTTATATTACACAAATCGTCATCAAACAATTGATCCATAACATCCTCTCGATTTCCCAGTTTAGTTTGCTTTAGAATATAATACCGTCTTTAAAAAAAAATTTAGAACCTCCACTGCAGTTGAGATTTCTTTCTCTTTTGGCTCGGTTTTTGCTTCAAGTCCTTTAAAGGTATTAGTTTTCTTCCATCTCTTAATTTGAAACTAAAACCACTATTCTGATTGTGAAAAATCAGTTGATGGATTTTCTTGAGCTACATATACTTTTAACTATTTCATTAAATTATTTCTTTATACTTATACTAGCTTGAGTTTTGTGTATTCAGGGCTCTCTCTGAGAATTTATGTGTCCATCGAAACAAAATTAAAAGTCCTGTAGGCTGTTAACGAGTAACAAAATATATAAACTAATTTTTTAAGATGACATTAACGTTATAACGGTAAACATAAAAAAATATAGTAACAAAATCAAATAACATAATAGCTAATGGCTAGATGATAATTTTTGAAGCTCTCCTATCATTCTTGTCAACAAATTGTTTGATCAAGTCTTCACAATTTATTATCTAAGATTGTGTTCTTGATAGCATAAAAAAATATAGTAACAAAATCAAATACCATAATAGCTAATGGCTAGACGATAATTTTCGAAGCTCTCCTAGCATTCTTGTCAACAAATTGTTTGATCACTTCTTCACAATTTATTATCTAAGATTGTGTTCTTGATAACTATCATCGACAATCCATTAAGTCTTTCATGGGACACTGTATATCGTAAGTAAGATTTCAATAACTTCAACCTTAAAAACCCTATTTCTACGGATGACCTCGTGAATTGAATAGTCAACAATATTCTATATGCAATCCTATATTTGGAAAATTTTCTTGTGTCTCATTAACTTCTATAGGATTGCTAAATTTCATAGTATATGAAATGTCTAATGAGTTCAACTTAATATAAAGTTCTTCACCATCAATGTCGAAAGTTAACCGACAACTTAAGATCTTCATCTTCAATTCCCCTCAAGTTATGTGGAAACAAACAACCAAATAATTTCTTATAATTTTTGAATTGATCAAATATTATCACAAGAGAATATTAAGAGGCATATTCCTGTTATTTTTAGGACTTTACATTTTCTTTAGCATCAGATATTATTTAGAAGGCATATTCCTATTATTTAGAAACAAAATTAATAACTATATACAATTATGCACACTAATACAGTATACGTTATACACATATTACTAATAATAATATTTCAAATATCACAAATAATTATATAATGTTCTAAGCCATTTGCTTCTTTGTGTCATGATCAAACTATCTAACTAAATCAACAAATGGAGGTAAAAGATAACTATATAAATATCAACATATTCACAATCCGACAATTATTCAATAACAAATAATTTAAATCTTCGGTCAATACAAATACAAGTCAAAAATTAAGAAAAATAATTTATTAATTATTATGAATATCATAATATAATTTATTTGATCCATACTCAATACTCGATAGCTTCTGCTCTCCTGAAGATCAGGATTATGATTTTGGAACTATAAAATTCAATCGGCTTCGCGCGTATATGTTTATCATGATAGTTTGATCAATTACTAGTTTGATCTTCTCGTGTCACGGGAGTTTATTTAAAATTTTGTTTTTAATCGCTTTGCTATTTTATAATGATATTATAATTTTTAATGTTTTGGTTTTATTAGTTGAGATGTTTAGGTTTTATAGATTTCAACGAACAAACATAAACGAACACGAGCATGTTGATTTTTTTAAATATATATACAAACATGCACACAAATATTTGTCTAATGAAAAAAGGGGCGTTGATGTAGTTGACAATGGTGTGTAGTATAGGAAGTTAACCGACGATGGAGATGATAGACCAGCAGGAGAACATGCAAAGCAGATAAATTAAATTAGGGTTTAATGATGAAAGTGTTTATCAATAAATGAGATCTTATACCCATTTGAGGGCTATTAGAGTTTGGTAAGAGCCATAACCCGTGAAAATTATTCTTTGATGATTAAGGGGTTATTTTACAAATAAATGAGATGTTATAACCCGTTTAAAGGTTATCCGGGTTTGGTGAGACCCATAATCTGCGAAAATTATTGTTTGATTATGAAATAGTTTTATAAATAAATGAGATGCTATGACCCATTTAAAGACTATCCGGGTTTGGAGAGACTCATATCCGCGAATTCGGGTCAAATGCATGAGAAGCCTCCATTTATAAATCAAGCAACCTGATAGCGACACCCAAGATTTTATGGTAGACAATTATATAGATAGTTAGATGATGATTATTATTATTATTATTATAAATTTAGTTTGGGCTAATATCTCAAATGGATTATGGGTAAAAAAAATATTGAGCCCAATATATCTATCTTAAGCAAATCTAACTTTATACCTAAATTAAAAAAAGCTAATATATTTTGCCTCGACCGGTCGTCCAGGTTACTCTATGCCCAAGACGGGTGTTGTTGGCTCAGCCCGGGGACCGAGACGATCCGAGCGCGTTCGAGACGGAAGGTTTGATAACCAAAGACGGATAGAAACAAACACGAAACAAACGATTTCATTGATAAAAACGAAAGATTACATGCTTGTTTAAACACTGAAATCACGATCTATGGCAGGGGGAGGTCGAGCATGGCCTCCCCCCTCATCCGGACAGCACCTGGGCTCCGGGCACGCAAAAACCTTAAACTCTTTCCTGTTCACGCCTGAAAGCTGGTATTTATACCCGCTGCCATTCGGTCAGGACTCATTCGATCGAATGAGTCCTATTCGATCGAATGGCAGACTCATTCGATCGAATCAGAAACTCATTCGATCGAATGAGTATCCATTTGAAAATGCTCTTTCAAATGGATCACTTTCAGCATGAACCACTACCTAGGTGTACAGCATACAACATAAACATTCTAAACTATTCGCCAAGCGACGGCCACACAATGTGCACCAACAGGTGTGCGTATATTACACAGGTAGTTGATGAAAAGTTATTTTGTTTAATGATAATTTGTCTTTTAACAAAAACGATTATCTAATACATATAAAATAAAAGTTTGGTGCCGCTAGGCATCCAATTGGGCCAAGTGGCGGTTCAGTATTGGGCCACAGTGGCTTTTGTTTTGTTTTGCTTTATATTTTTTATTTAGTTTTGTTATTGTAACAAACTTAATTAAAACCGATTGAATTCGTGTCAACTCATCGTCACAACATCCGAGACTAACAACACTCATGTTTTACCGACTCACTTCCGTAACACCCGGATTTTATCGACATTTTATCTAGTTCCATTACCGTAACGAACGTAACCTCCGACCAAATTCGTGACGACTCACCACCGCAACGCCCGGGAGCAACAATGATCGAGTTTATTAATCGTTTTGTTTTAGTCCTGGTACCATTAAGAGCGTGACCGAGACCAACCAAATTCGCGTCGACTCATCGTTTCAACGCCCGGATTAACAACACCCAGGTTTTACCGATTAAACGCTCGAACAAACAACGTTATGATTTTACCGACTCTTTTTATTCTAGTTCCGGCACCATAACCAACATGACCAACCAACCGAATTCGCGTTGACTCACGGCCGCGACTCCCGGGACTGACAACGCTCGGATTTTATGAACGTCCGGGATTTACCGACACACTATCACCACACCTGGGAATGACAACGTTTGGTTTTACCAACGTCTGGGTTTTACCGTCAGAATAATGTCATTTTAAATTTATTTTTATATGTTAATTTGACGAAAATTTGACGAATTGATTTTCTGAGTTTTAATGCTTGGATTTTACCAATGTCGTTAATATCGTATGGTAAAGAACACAACCAAAATTGTCCAAATTCGCGTCGCCTCACCGCCACAACGCACGAAACCTACAATGCTCGGTTTAACCAACGGCCCAAGTTTAACTGATCGAATTAATGTCGTTTTGATATTTTATTTGTTCATATGTTAGTCTTTTTATATGTGAATTTGACAAACATACTTTAGTGTTTAACGCCCAGGTATCACCAACGTTGTTTATACCGTAACGAACTACTGACTAAATTTGCGTCGACTCGCTGTTGTAACTCTCGGTTTTTACACGCCAGGGTTTTACCAACGTTTGGGTTTCAATAGTTGGGTTTTAATAACCGAATAAATGTTGTATAAAATATTTTAACTTTTACATGTTAATATTTTTATTTCGATAAATTTAGTTTTTGGGTTTAATTATGGTACCAATCGAACTCACACTAGTGCACCGCTACAACACGATGGGTACATCAGTAGATCCAACATGCCCGACGTAACACGCCGGGTTGAAAACCAGTTAATTATAATTTAATTTGTAGTGCTGAATAATGCAATAGCCAACCGATTAAAATTCATTAACTAATAAGGAGTTTTTTTACCAAAATTGGGTTTGGGTATAAAGTATTTATCAATATAGGGATACTTAAACTTATTTACCAAATTAGGTTTTTCTTTATTTATTTGTTTTCTTATTAATAAAATACTCAATAAACTAATTCAACCTATTATTTTATAAATGAAATCAAACAAAAATGCCGATTAAGTAGCACAACTCTGATCATTATTGTTGATCTGCAAGTTATATTTGTTGTTTTAATTGAACAATTATTATTTTATTAATGTTATTCTTCAACCCAGATCATCAAGTAAAGGGTATGAATTTTAAAAAACTTGATTATGAGGTGAATTCACAGATGTATTAATCAAATGAAATGAATATTTAGACAAACTAACAGATCCGACCTCTCTCCGTTTCTTCGAAACCGCACAACCATCGCTTTTGTCTTCTTAAAAACCATTGATTTATGTTATGATATACAACAGTGAGATTTTCAATTACTTTGATGGCTTGTCGACGAGAGAACGACCCTAGTAGACTTTGGCGAAACTGCGACGGCTCAAGAGGCGCGTGGACGGCGACATGCCTAATGGACCCGCTGTTGCGAACCTATTGCTGCTCAACCAATCGAAGGACTTCAACCTTTTGGTGATTAATTTAGGAGAAACAGAATGCCGAATAAAAAACCAATCGCCGAAGTAGGTGGCCGGCGAATTGAGGAAGACGAGAGGAAGAGAGTGGGGCCATTTTTAATAACTTTACTTTTTTTTTTTTAATTTCAACCCCAATTTAGTAAATAAGTTTAAATATCCCTATATTGATAAATACTTTTTACCCAAACCCCATTTTGGTAAAAAACTCAACTAATAAGTTGTCATTTAAAACATACAAAAAGCAAAAATAATTGTAGTCTAAATTAAAAGCAATATACCCAGTATTGTAATTGTTGTTACATGAATTTATAAATTAACTAGCTTAAGAATCCGTGTAATACACGGAAAGATTCAAATAATTAAAAACAAAAAAAGATTAAGTTAAGTAATATGTACATAATGTTGCTAATATTCACTTGATTCAAGTGTGACAACTACTGTTTGTAGTACCTACATTATCAACAAATTGGAAAAAAGAATCAAACTTTCAAATTATCACGGGTCCACCCTATATCTTTGTTAGTGTTAGGATTAAACACACATACGAACCGAACACAAACAAGAAAGCAATAAACCGACACTAGGATTTAACGTGGTTCGGTCTAAACTGACCTACGTCCACGGGTGGAAACTAGGTATTTCTTTTATTGAGTGAAAAATAATTACAAGTAGATAGAGTTGTTTAAATATAGATTGAACTAGGGTTTTCATCTTATCCAACAGGAAATCCAAATCGGGCCGGGCTTCGGTTTGTCCACCCTACACCCGTCTGCCATTTGGACTTCAACTAATAAATCGGGCCAAAACGAGGCCTACGAACCAAACAATCTCCCACTCGGAGGCCTTAGTTACTCTTGTCTGCACTCCAGATCGTACTTATGTAGTCTAAACATCTTTTAGTTGTCACCGCCTTCTCATCAATTAACCTGAATGCCCGTTGAAGCTCCCCGGAGCTCCAACACGTTAGTCACGCCTAAAACTGCCCCTAACCCGTTCTATGTCCCTACCGACTCCCAGTGTAACGAACTGTCGGATCCTGAGATACCCTGAGAACAAACACTCTCCATATTCAACAAGTAATCCACTGGAGAGCTTTTACAGCTGGAACACTGGTTTTCTTAATCCACTGTCGACCTGGAACTGTAACTGAAACACGACCTGTGCTCCCACTGTCACGATGTCCTCTAACTGATTTAACCTTCCTAGCTCGTTCATCATGAATCTTCACTCTGGCTCTGGATTTGTTAGTTGCAAAATTACTTATTATCACCAACGAGTTGTCGTGTGAAGTTTGTGTTTGTGTTTGTGTTTGAGTCCATACTTGGGTTTTAGAGTCATGTGTTATTGAAAACATTCTCATAACTTAAACACTTGTAGTAGGTAATGATTAGCGAGTCAAGTGCATCCTTTTGGTTTTGAGAAAAGTCTGTTACACGCGAATCCAGATGAGTTCATGCTTTTTCCTTTTTGTTTTCTTGAGAGAAAACACAAAACTACTTTCGTATACTTGTTTTCTAGAAAGAAAACACCAAACAATTCCTTACTTGTTTTCTTGATTGAAAACACTAAACTATTTTCGTATACTTGTTTTCTGGATTGAAAACACAAAACATTTGCCTATACATGTTTTCCGGATTGAAAACACGGTCGTACTTACATACTGGTTTTCTGAAGGAAAACGCAGCAACTTATTTTGGATTTATGTAATTTTATATATATCACAAGTATATACTAGATGCCCTCATATCACTTAAAGTCCTTATATACCTTGAGCCGTTAGGATGGGATCGCGGGGAAATTTAAGTAGTACTACTGGGTTTGACAAACCCCACCTGCTAAAACTCGACTGGAGGTCGGACGGGTGTAACTTCTTTCACAAAAGAAATTGTCTCAACACTTGATGCATCTTATATCGCACATATGATGACTATCGAACATGCAACCAACCGGAAAAAACAACCTCTGTTAGCCAGCATAAGGCTCTCCATTTTTCAAAACCCTCCATCGCGAAACCAACAAAACCCGTTAATTCTGTAATTCATGAAGTGCAAGCATTTGATCGGAAAGGCGCTTAATTATGTGGATACGTTACGGTCGACCCTAGACAAGACACCTAAGCTCAATCCTTCAGGCTAAAGTTAAGGAACGAATTCAGACTATTCTATTTCTCCTTTAATTATAATTCACATTGGCAAAGTAATGATTAGTGATATTAGTGTGGTGGGTTAGCTGCGGTACACCATATATATAAGCACTAACAGCATATTAACGGTGGGGACTAGAGCCAGATCATTACCCGATATTAGCCCCTTAAGCATATTCACTTCCGTTCTGACCTTGCAAACCAGTACTCGCACCAAAGACCATGAATCTCAAATTTCATAAAGTATCACAAAAATCATTCATGCAAAACATTTCTCAAATTTTTATACAGCCATGCGCTAACTATCGTTATGGTCTCAAACTATCATAATCAAAATTTCTGGACGAAATTTCTTTTAACAAGGGGATGACGTGACAACCAAGATTTTTTTTATTGTTTTTAAACATTGGCAAGTCTGCCCAAACGTTAGCTACACTAATCGATAGACGGGATGTTTTCTTGCTTTATGTTGATCGTACATATAGACGGAAAGTCTACTTAATTTCATCTTGATCATACACATAGACAGGGGATCTACTTATTTACTTAGTGGCTATCAATTTTCGGGACGAAAATTCTTTCAACAAGGGGATAATGTGACACTCTGCACTTTCACGTTAACACCGTTAACCCAAACTCCGTTATCTTACACGTCATGTATAATATTTACACGAGTCAAAAACGAGTCACACACATGGTTCTGTCAGTACACGTTGGTGAGTAATTTCGAGTTAGATATGTTTAAATAATTCAGATATAATTGTTATGTGCTATATGCTTTTATGTGTTACACGATCTAGTACATTAATCTCTCTTAACATGCTATTAGTTATTAAATAAGAAGATAACATCTCGAGCATATGTTTATAATATTATCTATGTGAAAATACATGCTAAATGATTGCCTGTTTAATTCATACCTTGTTTCATGAAATTGCGATCGAATGCGCGTAATTTGTATGATTTCACCTTTTACAAATTAATATTTATGAAAGAAAAATGAGGCTTAGGTTTATGAACTTGGTTTAGTATTTTATTCGTAATGATTCATTATAATCTGGTTTGATGTTAAAAAGTTCGTTTAAAGACAAAATTTATTTTATAAGCGGCCATTCTTGTAAATGTGTTTAAATATAATACAAAAAAAAATAAAACCCTAATCCCACCCCTAAATCTTGTAAATTTCGCCACGTGGCAGGTCTACGTGGTGACGCAAAATGCCTACGTCGCGATACGCGACGGGGTTGGCCAGCGCGATGGGTCCTAAAATTTTGCCTATAAATAGCAAGTCCGGGATTCATAATCTCACATCCCAAACTCATCCCATTACACTCTCTCTAGCATCTCTATAAGATTCAACAATCGTATACTCGAACCACCTCGACAACCGTGTTCTGATTCCTCGATTTGCGTGTCTCGTTTCCTCATTGTTCGTACCATCTTCCACGACGTATTCATCAAGAAGGAGTTTGTGATTCCGACACTATGGTGATTAGTCTCGAGAAGCGTGCCGACAGTTGGTGAAAACATTGGTGTTCAACATGTGGCGTGCCAAGAAAAGGAAAACGAGAAGAAGAGTTTGAACGAGAAGGAAAGAAAGGTGAAGCGGCGTTGGGTTGCTACTCAAGTTATTAGGGTTCTATAAAGCCAACAAAGGTAGGCATAACGCCAAAGAAAATAATAATAAAATATTATAAAAGGGCTTGAACCTTAAGTCGAGGTTATACTCAATACCTCGATAAAATAAAAGAAAATACAACAAAGAAAGAATAAAAGATTAAAATATAAATATATATGTGTAAGTATATATATTCTTTGTTATAAATATTATTTAAGGAATAAATAACTATTCTTAAATAATAAATAAGAAAAGAATACGTTTCTTAGAGAAGAAGAAACGTCGGTTTTACAAATAAATAAAAGGTTTATGAAATTACTTTCTAACTAAAAGTTTTAAAGTAAAAAGAAATTTTGAAATAAAAGTTCATCGAGGTAAAGTTTATAAAATAAGACTAAAGGTCTTAAGCCGGATTGTATATCCGACTAACAAATGGTTATACTCGTACTATAGGTGCGAGATAGCAAGGGAAAGACCCTCGGACGGTGTTTGAAGTCGATCCCAAAGCGAAAAGGTGAATACGCCCCCAAACTTTTACAAACTTATTTTCAAACGAGTCAAACATGTTATGTGAAAATTGTTTACAAGTGACTACGTGTTCCTAAAACCGTTATAAACAGAGTATAAGCCTAGCCCTCAGGCTGTAGTATACGTTTGTCTGGATCCTTACATATGTGGTAGTACGCGGTGGGCACATCGCACCACACCTGGTCGTAGGACGCTTTCCCGCAGGAAGCACGACCATGTGTATACTTACGGGTACTTAACTAAGTCGAACGCTGCGGTGTTTGCTGAGGTGACCTAGTGTAGAGACTCGAATTTATAAATGTGTTGTTTTAACTTTGTTATTCCTAAGCCACGATGGGCCGAGGCAGGCGTAGTCTCGAGGGGTAATAAAGTAAAAGAAAATATTTTAGCGTCAACATATTCACCGGCATTCGTTGCTGACGTATTTTATTTACATTTTGCAGGTGAACAAGGATAGCGCTTGGAGTGACGAAGTGCTATAGATATCCGATGGCTCGGATCTTTTGTTTTAAACTCAAATATAATTTTAATGGTGGTTTTGTACAACTTAAAATACTAAGCGGGAAACTTTTATATCCCGTAACTTTTGAATGTAAATATTTACAACTTTAATCCACATGTTTATAAGTCTTCCGCTAATTAAACGTATCTCTGATTTATTTACAATTGTGGTATCAACTGTTGGTCGCACTCCTAGGCCTTAGATAGGGGTGTGACAGACAGCCCTTGTATTTAAAGGTCCAAAGATGATAATTTGCTCCAAATAAGATCTGGTCAAACCTTACTGATGTGCAAAACGCGATCTAATAAAAACCTAACCTAACTTAAACACTCTAGTTTTAAATTTATTAATCTAGACTCTCCTAATGCTTGACCACTAGACAGGCAAGTGTAACTATCGATTGTAGTAAAGCCTAATGAAGTCCGGATATCGAACCCACGAGACACTAGCGACACCTAAGCTAGACTCTGACTAATAACTTAAATAAATTGATTTATGTCTTTTTGTGTTTTTCAATTATTAACTATAAATTAAATAATACTTAAACTTAAACGAATACGAACAAACAGGGGTAAAACTCAAATAGGAGAAACAACTACCTACGCAAGGAATCCTACTAGTCAACTCGCAAACTCTCAGAATATGATTGGTACCGTATTCTAAAAATATGAAACTTAAGGAATAACTAAAGTACGCTAGATCACCTCCCAGTCTCACCAACAATACCTAAGAACCCTAAATATCATGTAAAGCTCAACGGTTAAATGGTTCGGATCACCTCCCGGTCTCACCTAACCTAACTATGTTAAGGTACCCAAAGATTAAATCACCTCCCGGTCTCTCTAATCACAAAACACCCTAAGGCGTCAGGGTATTTTTATTAAATTTGGTTATAATTCGGATCTGTAAGACTCTAAAGGAATCTAGGGTAACTCACTCCCGTGAAACCACTATCCACACCCGCAAAAAAAAAAACAAAACAAACGACACTTATTTACCTCCCGGTCTCTCAAGTAGCAGAATATAAGGTATCTCTAAACTCTCAATTACCGCTGCTATGGAATATGTTAACTATATACCATAAACTAATTGTAAACACATAGTAAACAACCTAATATGAATCCATACATGAAAGACATTCACAAAGACGCGTATGGAACAAAAACTGATAATAAATTAATACCAAATACACATAAGCATCAAACCAAATAAAATAAAAACTTTACCAAAACATGAACCAATCAATAAATAATCCAAAATCGAAAATAAAAACGAGTCTAAAAGTATTCATCCAAACCCAGGCAGTATAAAAGTTTAGCCAATCATTATTAAGAACAGAGCAAAAACAAAACAAACAAATCGTCTCACTGAATAATATAATTTATATGTGACATGCTTGCTTGCTTCCAAATTCCAAACGCACCAAAAAGTGGTAGCCCCCAATCAGCCGTCCTACGGGGTGGACCCCCTTCTGTCTTGCGTATCCTCTTCCAAGCCGACCCCCTCCCATAGGTTAAACTATGTTTTTATATTTTATACAGGTCGGTTAACTCACTTGGGTTCCTCACTTTAGTTATGGGCTCTCTTAGTCTTGTACATATACGTCGTTTTCAATCACAGCCCATTCTCACAAAGCTAATGAATAATAAAATCTCACTGCCAAACAATAATAATTAAACGTTTTAGTCTTTAAAAATTTAGTTGACTTTCAACTTAGAGTAGGAATCTTTTCAATTCAGATAACGTAACAATTAGATCATTTAAAATGTTAATTCTAATACTATTAATATATAATATATAAGATACAATATGTAACGTCTTGTAATGTATAAAATAAGTTAGCCTCTTCATTCGTTGGTCTTAAGTATGATAAAATATGTCATTTTAACTCGTCGTCACTTGAAACCCTTAAAATCCAAATATGAGCCAGATAGAAATATATTCAATAAAAACCAACTCAAAACAACTCAAAAGTGTAGGAAATATATAATGCAATTTGTGTATAATTTAGACCACATCACTTACGAAAAAAAAAAAGAATTGCTTGCTTCTCTTTCTGTTTTAGATCACGCACTCCAAGAAAAAAATAATGCAAACTTTCTTTCTGGTCAATAATCAATCACAAATAGCAAAAAAAAAAAGAATAATAAAGCTACGATGTTCGATGGCGGAAAACTAGCACATATACATGTGCTGATGCGCAAACGACTTTCAAACAGAACCAACGATCATCGGCGGCGCCTGGGTAAAGACAGAACCCTTACACCGGCGATCAACCCTCTTCGACGGCGGTGATATTACCCTAGCGACTGCTAGTAACGGCCACGAAAAAAACTGGCGGTTCTTTGTGTTCTCCGTGTCTAACAAACCTAAGCTCTAGATACCACTTGTTAGGATTAAACACACACACGAACTGAACACAAACATGAAAACAATAAACGGACACACGGATTTAACGTGGTTCGGTCTAAACTGACCTACGTTCACGGGTGGCAACTAGGTATTTCTTTTATTGAGTGAAAAATAATTACAAGTACATAGGAGTTGTTTAAACATAGATTGAACTAGGGTTTGCATCTTATCCAACAAGATAACCAAACCGGGTCAGGCTTCAGTCTGGCTACCCTAAACCCGTTTGTCCTTTGGACTTCAACTAATAAACCGGGCTAAAACAAAAGGCCTATGAACCCAACAGTAAGACCATGAAGTAATTTATTTACTTAATCTACCTATACTATTAAAGCAAAACAATCTTTTCACGTGCCATTTTACTAAGTTATCCATATATAATGTCAAGTAATACAATTTGTATAAATTAATTATCCACCTATTAAACTATTTAATTTTAAACATTAACTTCTAAGTTGGAGAAAGTTTCAAAATAAATTGTTACAAACACAATTTATTGAGTAATAAAGACAATTAATTGTTTTCATTGTTATTTTTTAAAAATTTTAGACTATGTTATTATATTATTATATTTTTTTGGAATTTCGGAAATTATTTATGAGCGTTTGGATTGAAATGGTGGTTTAAGTCACGAGGTTTAGATTTTATTATTGCTTTATTAAACGTTTTAATAAAAATTATAATTGTTATATCTCATTGCTTACGCTTCAGAGTTTACAACATATGACTTCAGTAGATGATGAAGTTTTAGTTAATATGTTGTTTTTGTTTCATGGTATAAGTTAAAATATGTTATATAAGTTAGAAATATGTTTTAAATTGTCTTTTTTTTCTGTTTGTCTTTGTATGTTGGATTCTTTAAATTAAAGCAATAATGTGATATCTTATAATAATATAATAATGTAAGATTATCTAATATTATAATTCATTAAAATGTATATAACACACACATTATATATATATATATATATATATATATATATATATATATATGAAGTTTTATATAGTTTTCGTCCATGTGTAATACGAGATCTAACCTACTTAGCTTATATAATCAAAATATAATACACACCAAGGTTAGGAAATTAAACAACTAAATATAACTAATAACCCTTTATAAAATGTAAACAAATTAGCAAATATATTTGAATCATTTTGATACAGAGAAAAGATTCACATGTCATCTCTTAAAATCTTCAATGAAGTCAATATAGTTCCCATCAAAATTATCATCATTAAACTCTGAATAAAAAAATCATTAATTATTTATCAAAGAAAAAAAAAACATAGATTAATGTTTTCCCGTCTCAAACGCGTACATGAAGTGTTGCCATCTAATTCCAAGTTATTGTCGTACATTATTTACTGTGGAACCACCGTTTACAAATTAAAGCAAAGCAATAAATTTATAAATAACCATTAATATTGATTGCATACCAATGCGGTGAAAAGAAAATTACATTACATAAAAGTATATTACTTGAAAAGAAAAGGAGAACATGACTAAATAAGAAAATGAAAACTGAATAAAATTGGAGTTGGCTGATGATTTCTGTTAATGTTTAGCAGAGGTCTTTTAAAACATATTTCGGCCTCAGATGAACCCGTCTGTCTTCCAGGGTACAACAGCCGAAGCACTGTGAACTGCCGGGATTATCCTAGCACCTGAACTATACCTAAAGCTAGAGCATAAAAGTTGGAAACGAATGATACGAACTATTCCCAATCTGGTTATGTATGTGTGTTGAATTATTGTATGTTCAAGTGTTTTAACGACCTGTTATATATAGCAGGTATATGTCATGAGTCAGCGTGACACTTGTCACATACTACACACATTAACGACACTTGGCGAAGCAGTAGGGAGGCGACGACTCGTGACAGCTGACTCGCCATTGGACGTGGCACTTGGCAACCGGTGGCATACACTCGCTCAGATCACGGAACTTGTCTCGGCCCGGTACCATACCTGCAAAAATACTAAGGTGACTCGCGGCGATGCGAAGTGCAAAGTGCGCCATCATAATGCTCATCACCCGAGCTTGTGCCCATGCGCGTTGAGTGCTCCGCTTGCTAATGCCGTCAAGTGTGTCTTGTCAAGCAAGAATATAATCTTGTGAGCCCTTCTCATTATAAGCCACTTCTTAGATTCTTCTTCTATCAGTGTAGGAAAACCTATTAATTTTTCATTTCAACAAAGTTCAAGTATTTAACCACACATTTTAGAGAATCGATATCGCTTTCATCTCTACAATTTAGACTCGTTAATAAATAGTTTATTAGTAATACCTACTAATAATTATCATTAATCCAAAATATTTCCAATATTTACATCAACCAAATAGTTCTAATTCAAAGTCTATCTATAAATTTTAGACTTCAGTAATTTGATGCAAACTAATACAAATAATTCAATCAATATAAAACAGTAACACAAAAAACCTAATCTCTAGGTAAAAAATAAACTTCCCATAGAAATTCAGATTGCACCTACCTTTATAAACATCAATCTCAAAAAAAAAAAGAATTCCCTAAATACACTGAACAAGAACCCTAGATTCCCAAAATCAAATAAAACTCGCAAATTAAAACTCGCCTTCGCGTTAAATCCATATTACAACAATCGGTAACAAAATATACAAAAACAACAGTATTTAAACGAACAATTTAATCAACTAGATCAGCAACTGACAAAATACACTACATCAATAAACATATTGGCTATAAACACGTGCTTACCAGCATGTAATGACAAAGATAAAATTGAAGCAGGTGAGACTCAATCTTAGATATAAAAATAATATATACAAACCTTCACTATTTGATATATATAATCGACATACAAGTAACAAATTTCATTCACACAGATTATAGAGGTAAGGTACTAAAAAGACTCAAATACCCTTAAGTGATACCCACGGGTCAGAGGAACACTCCACACAAGGCACCCGCGGAACATATGGATCACCCGCATAACTTTGTAAAGGAAGAACATTCTTATATCACACGGACGCATCCAGGCACCCTCAGACGTCATCCGCGTGATAACACATTCTGTAGGTTCCCAGCCGGATCTACACAGGAGTATCTCGTAACACGAGGGTGCGGAATCCCCACGTAATACGATACGAGCGTAAGATATATAATACGTTGAACCGATACACAAACACACGTCACAATACTAATAAACACGTTTGTATTGCAACACTTCAACTCGTGATCTCGATAATCACCAATACACGTTCGGAAAAACTTCTTGTTCAAGATAAGCCAAAGTGAGGTTTATATAACCTCGACAACTTCGCCTAACATACTAGGCGAAGTTGTCATAACTTCGCTTGTCTTCAAGTTCGCCTACATCCCAGGCGAACTTGTGTAAAACAATATTCAAAACCAAAACAAACAATCTAACACGATTACAGACACATACAAAACACGAGATACTGAACTACTGACACTATGCACCAACAGACTCCCCCTTGGCAGTAGCTTCATATCTCTATCTTCATTCTCGTGTCTAGTAAACCCAAAAATCTTGTGTCACGTGTCTTCAAGCATGAACCCCCTGTCTTACACAGACAGAGACCACCCTCTGGTACTTCTTGGCTTCATCTTTCCATGCAGGAATGTAGAATATCTTCTTATCATTTAGTACCTGCAAATCAGCTTGAGACAAATTTACCAAGTGCATGGGATCATACACTCTCAGAATTTCCTGTTCGTCTTCATCTTCCATAACCGCTTCAGCTGTTTGGCTATCAACGTACCACCACTTGAGACTCTTTAAAACATCATTGGGCATTATCTTCATCGGCACTTCTTTCAAACACCGAATCGGCTTGTATTTCATCACCATCCAAGGTTTGCCATCAGCTCGCATTCCCCTTTCCTTATCTTCAACTAACTTCCCTTTCTGAGGCTTTAACAACTCAAATTTCTTCTCTTTCACACTTTCTTTCACACAATCTTCCCAATTATTCTAGCCATATTTTCATCACTCCTATTAATCAAACCCAATTTAGCCAAATCCTTCACCTCACACTCAGGCAAGGTATTAAGAGATCTCAACATCCTCTTAAAATACTGAATCCCATCAAAGCGTTTGATCACAAATAACTTTAACTGCTCATCATACAGCCAACAAATAATACCCTTCTTCGACTCAGCATACCCTTTGATATTGTAACTCTTTTTGAACATTGTTGGAACCGCTGGTTTCTTTGTCTTAACAAACCACTGAGCGTAGCCCTCTTTCCATATCGGCTGTTCTTCCCACTCAGACTCATCTGACACATCCATATTTTGACTCACATTCACCTTGTCAACTTCTGGAATATCATGTTCTACACTATCATCCACAATCTCACCTTCTTCTATCTCACTATCAATCACAATCCGTTCTCCTATCTTTTCAATCTCCTCAATAGTTAACACATCAACATCACCCACATCATCATCACCCAACATTTCCTCATCATCAACAACCACGACATTTTCACCACCTGATCCACCCGCCGTACCAGTTGACTCCCCCTGAGATGTGAAAGTCCCAAGAGTTTGTTCAGTTCTTGGCAACTCACCACCTGCACCTATCGATGCATTGGGATCATCGTCTCTATCTTGACTCTTCTTGGTTCTCAACGCGTCGCCCTTGCAGCTCGTCTCCCCCTGAGATGCTAAGAACTGTTTTAAAGCATCAAATAGTTTACCGTGTTCAACAAGAAGGGACGATTGGATCTGATTTTCTACTACAAGTCGCTGGATAGCTTGAGTCTGGATTAGATTGATTCTTGACTGTTCAGCAACTACCCGTTCAAGAGCAGCTACCCTTTCAGAATCAGACAAGGTAGCATCAAAATCAAAACGCATGTGAGAAACGTCTTGAGCATAAGGTGGAGGTATTCCTAAACTAGCTGGAATATCAGAAGTAGTCTGAAAAGTAACTGCAGGTGGTATTGAAACCGGCAACCCCACAGTAGCAACCAACGTTGACTCAACAAATCTTGAAACAACCTCCGATGGAGTGACAGTAGGAGGTGGCAAGTAGACTATCTCCGGAGCAGTAAACTGAAACGTGGTTGGAGGAATACCAAATGATGATGATGTTGTCACCACGGGAACACTTGAGGTCATCGGCACTGTCACAGGCATAGAAGCAGGAACCATAGTCATACCAGATAACGATAGTGGAGAGAAATGAACCACCCTTGAGCTTTCACCAACTCCGGAACCCTCACCAGTTCTGACCTTCTTCGATCGTCGTACCAACTTGTCTAACCCCTCCTCATAGTCAGATCCATGTCAAAGAACCCTTGCCCACCAAAGGTTGCTTCAAGATCGACCTGTTCTTCCGGAGCTGCAACAGGATCAGCAGGCAGTGCTTGCTGTACCTCAGGTTGTAGTTGGACCACAGGAGGTGGTTGAGGAACATTAGCCTGTTGGGGTGCCGGGTCACGAAATTCATCTCCTATAGGAGCAATATAAGTAGGGTTCACCAAATAACCAAACAATGCAGTGTGCCGCGGACGAAGCTCTGGTTTGCTACGAGCACTTGACGACCTACATTGTGCAAAGATTCTCTTACTTACACTCTCAACATAACGGATAGGACGTCGTTGAGGCAGCGTAGGTTACATGATTCAAAATCAACTGTAAAAATCTCGGGTACATTAAAAATCTTTCCCTGGCGACCGCGCGTCTCTGACGATCAATTTCATAAAACACCATCTGACTAAAGCTGTAGGGCTTGTTGTAAGTCAGGGCTATCATTACAGATTGCATCGTTGCCCCCATACCGTCAGTACCAGCTTTACGACCAGACATGCACACAATCATCACGTGCATCAGAAAACGCCACTGATCTAATAAAAATCCCTTTCTCCTTTGAGTGTCACCCAACGTACCCGAATAGCCCATACGTAGAAACGCACCATCTCTGAATGGAGCCGGAAAATATGTTGGATCATCTGTAGTTTCAGCCCAAAACTGCAAAGCAACTCTGATTTGATCTGCCGAGAACTGTACTACCTGATTGTTCACAGTAGCGCGCATAACCGGAGGATCAACTCTACAGTCATATTCTACCGTTCGCCAAAAATCTTCAATATTTGGTAGAGAAATGGGTAGAGTAGTAGTGATGGCGTGAAAAATATGTGAGCGTACGAGGAAGGATATGATCTCACGATAGTTGTCGATACCACTAGCATCCGGATCCAAAGTGATATACATGTTGTGACCCGGAAAGAACTGTCGGTTGTTGTCACCACCTTCGTCACCACCAGCACCACCAGCCCCTGCCACAGCAGCCATATCTGCACAACAAACGGTCTAAGTTAGAATATTGTCGTAGAAGATCATAACTTCGCCTGTTACCATGAGCGAAGTTATGATAACATGTAATGCGCAGGCGAAGTTAAGTATATGGGGAAGTTGAGTACAACTTCGCCCTAAACTCTAACTTCGCCTGAGAACAAACCAGAACTCATAAATAAAATAAGGTGGAGCAAGCGAAGTTAAACCTATGGCGAAGTTGAGTATAACTTCGCCTAAATCCTAACTTTGCCTGAGAACAAACCAGAACACCTGATTAAAAAAAATATTTTTGAACAGGCGAAGTTAAACCTAAGGCGAAGTTGAGAACAACTTCGCCTAACCCTAACTTCGCCTGTAACTGAAACGGCGTAAAACTGTGATCCGATCAAGGTTTTGTTTGACGTATTTGAGCATCAAAACATGAAAAGATAGTTCTATTGAGATCTAGAAGACTAAATGGGTTACAAACACATTAGAAACAGATTGTTTATCGGGTGTTTAAAGGGTTGCATGAACTAAGTCACGAATCGGACCACAAAGGCTTCTGATTAACACCATTAACGTGAATTACAGGTTAAACCGATCCTACACACCTTTAACACGGACAAGAAACAGATAATAATGAGGTTCGAATCAAGGATTAAGTTCGCCGAGGGTTAGGAGTGCAGTTATAAGTTCGCTGAGAGTTTGAAAGTTTGGAAAGAGTTTGACCAAGTTGACCCCTTATATAGGTTTGAAAATACATGGGCGAAGTTAAGGTTAACTTCGCCCCTGTAACAACTTCGCTGGTCAACTTCGCTGTGATAATAACTTCGCCTGATCCAACTTCTTAATAAACAAAATCGCCTTAAAATAGATTAAAGAGAAAGGAATCAAAACTAGTAACCAAGTGATTATTAAAACGTACCAAGGTGTAAAACGTAAAATAAAGTAAAGATAATTAATTAAACGAGATCAAATTTCAGTCTTGACGAGGACCTGCATGTTTTAGAAAAGATCCGAACAGGAATCATACTAATTAAGTGGCTGTCACATAGATCCATGTTCAGCGATATTATGACATAAAGAAACAGGTTGTAAGCAGATGTAAAACTTAGTATGGTTTTCATCGCTTCTGTGATACAGATTAGGTTCAATTAAGCTCAAACTTTAGATGGACATCACTTGAGAGATTGTGATGCTTCCTATCTATTCTCAAAGCGTATTTGGCTTTCCCCAAGTCACCCCGAGTTGACCTCGACCCGTAGTGTCTGATTAAATAGTAAGTACATATCGATCTTTAGAGTATTCTTCCCGTTCTCTTTCTTGCCTCTTTATCGATATTTGAAACAACCTAAGCTTCCGAAGGCTTAACAACATTTTTTTTAATAAACACAAAAATACAGCTTCAAATTATAGACAACTGCAAGTCCCGAATCTGGATCACTGCAGGTACTTGACACTATCTTCTCGGGAATCAGAACACTTACGGGCTTGTGTATGACTGGGTAATCACTTTTCTGCCTATCATTCGGAAAGATGTATATGGAGACATGCACAACTCAGAATGATTCTCCACATTAAATTGAGGAGATTTAGTTGTATCACTTCTACTTTTACGCACCATAGAAAGCTACCCTAACATACAATGGCTGTTCTAGAGTCTTTTAGGCCTAATAACTTCACCAGTTAGGCACACAGAATTAGTTTTTCTATCACTTTACATGGTTGGATCAATTTTCTTTTAAACATTGTATTGAAACTTCTTACGAAGTTATAGACTTGAAATTTATATCATCTCCCAAAAAAAAATAAAATTTAAATTATATCGCCCCGATCAAGTCAAATTCTTCAGGTAAACGGCTATCCTGAAGATCCATTGGATCAGCTGGACCGACCACATACGAGTATGTGTCCTTCTAACTAAGTATGAACGACTATTTTTCAGCGAAATAATAAAAACGCATCATAAACCGCCCCGGTCACTTTCAGTCATCTGGTTAATGGCTATCCTCATAATCTACTAGTAGAAGTGAGGACCAAACATATCCGAAGATGTGTCCTTCAAACTTAAGCAACCGACATAATTTTAAGCGATAGTGATATTTTTTTTAAATAAAAGGAAAACAAGGTTACTCGGGATTGATCATCCTATTAAGCTCAACAAGATTTTGAAAACGGGATCGGTCAAACGCTTTAGTAAAAAGTCGGCGAAATTATCCAAAGAGTCAACCTTTTCAAGCACAATTAATTTCTTCTCAGCACAATCCCGTATAAAATGATGACGAATGTCAATGTGTTTAGTTTTGCTGTGTTTGACGGGATTGTTAGTTACTGAGATTGCAGCAGTGTTATCAATGCAAATAGGAGTTTGAGTGAAATTCAGACCGTAATCGCGCAATTGTTGTTGTATCCAAAGAACCTGGGAGCAGCAGTTTGATGATGCCATGTACTCTGCTTCGCAGGTGGAAATGGCTACTGAGGTCTGCTTCTTTCACTGCCACGACACCAATCTTCCTCCCAGAAACTGACATCCACCGGTTGTTGACTTCCTGTTTTGATTGCAACCTCCATAGTCTGAATCTGTGTAAGCTACCAAATCCAGTTCTCCCCCTTTCGTGTACCACAATCCCAACTTAGGCTTGCCTTTGAGATACCGCAATATTCTCTTCACTCCCTTCATGTGAGATTCCTTCGGGCTTGCCTGAAAACGAGCACAAAGACAAACTGCAAACATAATATCAGGTCTAGAAGCAGTTAGATACATTAAAGAACCTATCATTGTTCGATATTGGGTGGGATCAACGTCTTCATCACTGTCAGAATCAGCGCACAGTTTGTGGTTGACGCAAACTGGAGTATCAAATGGGGTGCTATCGTACATCTTGAAGCGTTTGAGCACATCATGGACATATTTTGTTTGATGAATAAACATCCCATCTTTCTTCTGATCTACCTGCAATCCCAAAAGAAAGTTAATTCGCCCATGGCGCTCATTTCAAACCTCCTTTTCATGACTGCTTCAAATTCCTGACACATGGCGACTTTTGATGCTGCAAAAATGATGTCGTCCACATAGACTTGAACTAGTAGAAAATCTCCCCCTTTTCTCTTGACAAACAGCGTGCTATCGATCTTTCCTCTTTCGAACCCATTCTCAAGCAAGTAATCGGACAAGGTTGCGTACCAGGCATGAGGGGCCTGATGTAGCCCATATAAAGCTTTACTTAGTTTGTACACATGATCAGGAAAATCTGGGTCAGGGAATCCCGGAGGTTGTTCAACATACACCACCTCATCGACTTTACCATTAAGGAAGACACTTTTCACATCTAACTGGAACACTTTCATCTTTTTTTGCGCAGCAAATGCCAAAAATAGTCGAATTGTGTCACACCCTCAAAATCCACTAACGGAGTTTTACCGTCAGAGGGTGTGAACTAAAAGGATCGGATTCATTAGTTATAATCAAACCATAAAACAAAGTTTCAAAACCATGAAAACGTTTACGAGTATTTAAATGCGGAAGCGTAAAAAACATAAAAAAAATGTTGCGTCACGCAAGACGACTTAAACCCAATAATAACAGTTTTAAAATAGTTTGCATAACAAAAGCGTTTTCAAGCAATGCATGATCCTATACCGCGCGCCCGCCTCGGCTACCTGAGAATAGCATACTAAAAGTGTCAACACAGGGTTGGTGAGTTCACAAGCTTATATCAATAAAGCGTTACGTTAGCGTTCAGCGTTTTGCGTTTAGCGTTCAGTGTTTTGCGTTTAGCGTTCAGCGTTATACGTTTAGCGTTCAGCGTTTTGCGTTACCAGATAGTGTTATGTCAATTATATATCTATAGGTAGCTAACCTATAAAACAAGTATTACTAAGTGTTCGACACCGAAGCAGACTGTTTATCATTTGCCTTGCCACCAGGTCTATCCCGACCATGGTATGTGTTTAGCCAAGATTACACCCACTCGACCTCCAGTCGAGTTTAGCGTTGGGTGAGGTTTGTCAAACCCAGTAGTACTACTCAACAATGACTCGCTATTATCCAATATTAAACGGTTCGATGTGAATGAAGGACTTTAGTTATTGCGTTTCCACTTAGTCTTTACAAGTGATATATAATTTATATTAACAAAATCTTAAATGCGTTTTCGGAGTATGTTATCTCCCCAAGTGAAAAGCGTTTGAAAATAGTTTAGAGGGGTAAGTGAACTCACTGTTTGCGAAGAATTCCCAAAATAAATCACCAAAGGATGCGCGTCACAGAAAAACTCTCTCTAGCGTTCTAAATCAACAAAGAGATTTTTCTAAGTGTCGGAACTATTATCGAGTCTCTAGACTCGGCACATAATACCTATGCACACAATGTGTTTCGTGTTTCGTTTGTGAATAGCGTGTAACTTTAACAAGTACATTCGTGATACATTACATGTGTGAGCAATTATATTACGTGTCATGTGTTAATAATGTACATCACTAGCAATTACTCCCGTAAGGGCAATTTGGTCACACATAACAATTAACTAGCAATTATTCTCCGCAAGGGCAATTTGGTCAAAACACAACAACTATTTAGCAAGTATTCCCCACAGGGGCAATTTAATCAAAACATAACAATTATATAGCAAGTATTCCCCACATGGGCAATTTGGTCAAAACATAACAATTATATAGCAAGTATTCCCCACAGGGGCAATTATGTCAAAACATAACAATTAACTAGCAATTATCATGTTTCATGCATTTTCACAAAATTCAGCAGCTAGTTTCACCGAGACAGAAATTCTACTTGAAAGATTGTACTATTCCACCGATCATAGCATCTCAATTAATTTACCAAAAATCATCACAAAAGCATATATGTGTTAGGTTTCCAGAATATATTTTGTTGTATTTTTATTCCATATATATTTCTCATAATGATCAATTTACCACAGCAAACTCATAACAGTCAAATTTATGCGCAACAGAAAGTTATTTGCAATTCCCGTTAAATGAAAAATCCAACAAATCCAAGACCACTTGGGTTAGGTTCCTAACTCAACATGTCAACTTCCAGAAGTGGAACCAACCCAATTGGTCTTGTAGTTCATGGGATATAACATTTACAAAACAACCTAACAGCAGGTCTAACAACTCAGCTTTGCACAACGTTTTTGTAAAATCATAAAGGTTAACTTTTACACGTCTAAAAATTGCAAATTTACATTCTTTAGAAACTAGACTAATCCTAGTTTACTGTAGTATCAATAATCTCAACCAATTTACACATTTACACCCCGTTACAGTCAATTGAACATCAGCAACACAATCTGTCCAGAAACTGTTTGCATCCAAACTCAATATATTAACTATCTATGGACCATAATCCGTTCATATAACATTCTAGACACCATAACCATCATACATGCATATCAATTACACCATACATACTTGGTTAGGGTTTTATTTGATCTCAAAATCAAAGACACAACAATTAACATGTAATAATATCAATTCTAGTTATCAAATCATCATCAATACATCATCAAATCAAACAAAGATCATATGAACACAATATATGAAATTTCCATATTTTAGGGTTTATAATTATACCTTCAAAAGCACAAAAATAAGCAAGAGGAAGGTAGAAGATGACTAGAATCGGGTGTAGGAGGCTTCAATTGTGAAAAACAAGATCAAAAACCAAAAGATATGTGTGTGTGTGAGCCGATCGTGAGGAGGGGGAAGGGGGGCTCGCCGTCGGTTTTGGGAAGAGGGAGAGGGAGGAGAGGTTTGGGTTTATATTTATTAATAATAATAACATGTTACACTTTAGTCCCTCAACTTCTAGTTTGTACTTTTCTAGCTAAATAACTAGTTCTAGCACATTGAGTTAACGTTTATAACAATGTTATCACATAACACATAAGTCTAACACATACTTATCACATAATTATTGTTTTGACGTTTTTCGTTTATTCACCAATTGTTTGCGTCAACTCGTTTGCGTTTCGGTGCAATTCCCGAAAGACTACACATGTAGTAAGTGTCAAGCGTCATTTAAAACCTAGTTTAAATGTAATGAGGCGTGCGTTATAGATTCAGTGATCTTTAAGTTTAAATTGAAGGAGTTGAGTTAACGGAGTTAACCTGAAACTGACGATTGTCACATCATTCCCATGTTAAAGAATTTTCGTCCCGAAAATTTGAGTCAAGTCGTGATGAGTGTCTGAAAAAGTAAGAAAAATTTTCAGTTTGTCATATCATCCCCTAGTAGAAAGAAATTTCGTCCCGAAATTTAATTCATACCTCCGGTGATTTCTGACGGTTTGCCGGGTTTCCCGATTTTCGGTGTTTGGTCAGCCCTTCAAAAAGGTGAGGATACCTTTTCATCATTTGATCCTCGCGTTCCCACGTGAACTCTGGTCCACGTCTCGAGTTCCAATGAACCTTAACGATTGGAATCTTGCTGTGCTTGAGTGTTTTGGTTTCCCAATCCAAAACTTCAACTGGTTCTTCAATGAATCGTAGCTGTTCATCAACTTGCAGTTCGTCCAAAGGGACTACTTGGGTTTCATCAGATAGGCATTTCTTCAAATTGGATACGTGAAAAACATTGTGTACACTGCTGAGTTCCGCTGGTAAGTCCAGCCGGTACGCCACCGGACCAACGCGTTCCGTTATCCGGTAAGGACCAACATATCGGGGGTTGAGTTTGTTTCGCTTTCCAAAGCGAACCACGCCTTTCCAAGGTGAGACTTTGAGTAACACTTGATCATTCACTTGAAATTCGAGAGGTTTTCGGCGCTTGTCAGCGTAACTCTTTTGGCGATCTCGTGCTACTGCCATGCGGTTTCGGATTTGAACAAGCTTTTCCGAAGTTTCGAGTACCAGTTCTGGACCAGTGATTTGGCTGTCACCCACCTCTACCCAGCAGAGAGGTGATCGACACTTCCGTCCGTACAGTGCTTCAAACGGCGCTGCTTTAATACTTGCGTGGTAGCTGTTATTATACGAAAACTCTACCAAAGGTAAGTGAGGTTCCCAACTTTTTCCGAAATCCAATACACATGCACGCAACATGTCCTCTAAGGTCTGAATAGTTCGTTCACTTTGCCCATCCGTCTGAGGATGGTATGCTGTGCTCATATCAAGGCGTGTGCCTAGGGCACTCTATAGCGACTTCCAAAAGTGCGAAGTGAAACGGGAATCTCGATCAGAAATAATTGAGACAGGCACTCCGTGTCTAGACACTACTTCCTTCATGTAGACGCGAGTCAGTCTTTCCATTTTGTCCGATTCCTTAATCGCCAAAAAGTGTGCCGACTTAGTCAACCGGTCAACGATCACCCAGATGGTATCGCATCCCGTCGGTGTCTTAGGTAAACCCGTGATAAAATCCATTGAGATGTGTTCCCATTTCCACATTGGAAGTTCCGGTTGTTGCAGCAAACCAGATGGTTTCTGGTATTCTATTTTGACTCTGGCACAAGTCAAGCATTTGCTCACGTAGATGGCAATGTCGGCTTTCATGTTTGGCCACCAGTAAAGCGCCTTTAAGTCATGATACATTTTATCTGAGCCAGGATGGATAGAATATCGGGACTTGTGTGCTTCGTCCATCACCAGAGTTCTCAACTCTCCGTAGCGTGGAACCCAAATCCGGTTCTCAAAATATCGGACCCCGTCCGATTTGGTTTCAAGTTGCCTGTTCATGCCCCGCATGAGTTCCGATGGAAGATTATCATCTTTCAGAGCTTCAATTTGTGCATCGCGAATCTGATCGGGTAAGTTGGTATGAATCGTGAGTTGCAATGATCGAACTCGCCTGGGTTTATTAGTTTCTTTTCTGCTGAGAGCGTCGGCCACTACATTGGCCTTGCCAGGGTGGTACTTGATGGCACAATCATAATCTTTAAGCAGCTCGACCCAACGACGCTGTCGCATGTTCAGCTCCTTCTGATCGTAGATATGTTGGAGACTCTTTTGGTCGGTGTAAATGGTAAACTTAGTACCGTACAAGTAATGCCTCCATATCTTAAGGGCAAACATCACAGCTCCGAGTTCCAAATCATGGGTCGTGTAGTTCTTCTCGTGAACCCGTAGTTGCCGAGAGGCATAGGCTATAACCTTCTCGAGTTGCATCAGCACACAACCGAGACCTTGTATCGATGCGTCACAGTGTACCTCAAAATTCTCCGTTCCCTCGGGTAGGGCTAGAATAGGGGCGCTGCAGAGTTTGGGATTCTTGCGCGTCACCCCAATTGTACTTAGTACCCTTGTGAGTCAAAGCGGTGAGAGGTTGAGCAATCTTTGAAAATCCTTCGATGAAACGCCGGTAGTAGCCGGCCAGTCCTAGGAATTGCCGCACCTCAGTCGGAGTCTTAGGTGCTTCCCAGTTTTTGATGGCCTCTACCTTACCGGGATCGACATGGATACCATTCTCGTTGATCACATGTCCTAAAAAGTGAACCTCGCGAAGCCAAAATTCGCATTTCGAGAGTTTTGCGTACAGTTGTTCCTTCTTCAACAGTTCCAGAATTACCCTTAAGTGTTCCTCATGGTCAGCCTTGTCCTTGGAGTAGACGAGAATATCATCAATAAACACAATCACAAACTTGTCGAGGTACGCCTTGCATACTCGATTCATGAGATCCATAAATACGGCTGGTGCATTTGTTAGGCCAAAAAACATAACCGAAAACTCGTAGTAACCATACCGTGTTCTGAAAGCCGTCTTTGAGATATCTTCTTCGCGCACTCTTAATTGATGGTAACCAGATCGCAGATCGATCTTCGAGTAATAACTCGATCCTTGAAGCTGGTCAAAAAGATCATCAATTCGGGGTAAAGGATAACGGTTCTTGACCGTCACCTTGTTCAACTCCCGGTAGTCGATACACATTCGGAAAGTCCCGTCCTTCTTTCTGACAAATAAGACAGGGGCTCCCCATGGCGATGAGCTAGGTCGGATAAAACCCTTATCCAACAAATCTTGCAACTGAGTGGACAGTTCCTGAAGCTCCGCCGGTGCGAGCCGATACGGGGCTCGTGCTATGGGTGCTGCACCGGGTGTCAACTCGATTTGGAATTCGACTTGTCGAATAGGAGGGAGTCCAGGAAAATCCTCCGGGAATACTTCTGGAAAATCTCACACGATCGGTATATCTTCGATTCGTTTCTCCTCCGCTGGTTTCTCGACAATATGCGCTAAAATTACCGGATGACCCTTTCGTAGATACTTCTGCGCCTTCATGAGGGTGATGACGCTAGTTGTCATGCCGCTTCTCTCGCCCCGGATTGAAAAGATCTTGCCGGAAGGGGTAGTAATGTGGACTATCTTGTCGTGACATATAATCTCCGCTCGGTTCTCGGATAACCAGTCCATACCGACAACGACATCGAAACTACCAAGCGTAAAAGGTATGAGGTCGATATCAAAAATATGACCTGACAGTTTTAACTTACATCCCGCAAGTACATGAGTCGTTACTATAGTCTTACCGTCAGCTAATTCAACAGGAAATTTAGCATCTAACGGGGTTGGAGTTAAGTCTAAGAGTTGACTAAAGGCTTTCGACACAAAACTCCTATCAGCTCCAGTGTCAAACAAAACAGAAGCAAAACAATCGTTCACATGGAACTTACCAGTCACCACGTACGGATCATTGCGGGCTTGACCCGACCCAATAACAAATTCCTTTACCATTGTTTCCACCACCACTGCCACTTCCATTACCTCCATTATTGTCGTTCTGTTTCAGCTTGGGGCAGTCTTTCTTAAAATGTCCCTCTTGTCCACACTCAAAACATCCCTTGGTTGTCATGGGTGGTTTAGGAGCACCCTTTGCCGCGAGGTCTCCTCTACATTCCTTTGCCTGGTGACCCATCTTTCCGCATCTCTGACACTTGACACGGTCACACGGGCGGCACCTGTTGCACTTTGGATATTTCCCAACATATCCGCTCGAACCCTGCCCGCTACCGTTGTTATTGTTGTTGTGACCCTGATTGTTGAAGCTCCGAGTAAATTCGGGCTTGCGGTAGTGTTGTTGTTGCTGTGGGGGATTCGAGGATGAGGATCTGGTGTTGTCAAACTTTCTTTTTCCGCTGCTCGGGTTGCTGTGGCTGTTGTTGTCAGTGCTTGGGTTGTCACGGGCTTTGATGGTTGAACCCCTAGGTGGTAGCGCACCTTGGGTCACTGCTTGATCCGTCAGTTTGTGAGCTAACCGGATCGCTTGTTGAATCGTGGCTGGTCTGGAAGACGTCACCATGCCCTGAATTTGCGGTGCTAACCCATCAATATACATTTCAATCCTCTTACTCGGCGGGTCTACTATCCGTGGACACATCACGGCCAACTCGTGAGAACGGGTAGTGTAGGCTTCGATTTCTGAACCCACCATCTTCAATGACCAAAACTCTGATTCCAACTTTGCAATCTCCTCTCTCGGACAGTACTCTTCTCGCATCATGTTCTTGAACTCCTCCCAGTTCATAGCATTAGCCAGTTCCAACCCAAGGATCTGCACGTTTGAATTCCACCAAGTGATGGCAGAATCTTCAAGTGTTCCAGTGGCAAATTTGACCCTACTGGCAGGGGGGCAATTACACATCTCAAACGCCGATTCGGCCTTCTCAGCCCAACGCATGAAGCCTATAGCTCCCTCAGTGCCCTTAAACGAATTGGGCTTGCAATCCAGGTAGTTCTTGAAAGTACACGTTCCAGTCGGACCTCCAGCTTGATTCTGAACATGTGCAGCTAGAGCTGCTGCCGCATGGTCATTCAATAAGGTCTGAAGTTCTGCTGTGGTTAAGTTGATGTTACCGCGCCCATGACCAGCGTTTCTTCCAGACATCTAGGTGTTATCATCCTTAGATGTCATCGTCTGAGGACACCTCTGAGTGTGCCTCTGGCTCAGCCGGTTCTTCCTCTGGTTCTTCTTCAGGTTCCTCCTCGGAATCTTCCTCGAGATCCTCCTCAGGCTCTTCTTCGGGATCTTCTTCAGGTTCCTCTTCAGGCTCTGCCTCAGGTTCTGCCTCAGGTTCGGCTGCGTTCTGAGCAATCTGCATTTGTAAGACATCGCAACGTTCTAAAGCTATCTCGGTTTGGGTCCTTGCTACTTGGAGTTGCTCTTGCAAGTCTATCATCTCGGCTTGCATCTTTCTCATAATCTTCATCTGTTGATCACTAGCCTCTTGCATTTCCTTCATTGCCGCTGTCATGCGGGAAATTTCCTCTTTAGTCTCGGTTCCATCTTTTAACAGTCCGGATACGTTCGCTCTCGTATAGCGCATGTAACCAACATCACGCTCTAAGCAAGAAACAACAGCTGTAAGTACACGCTCTACAGGTTCGGTTATGGGTGGTAGGGTGTTGGGGTAAGCAGGATGGTTCGGGTGAGGTAATGGGGGAACTTGTTCACGATAGACCATACGTCTGATCATATTAGGGTACCAATCCCAGCTAACTTCGTTTTTGTACATGCCTCCGGATAAGCGGTACCTCTTCGGTGCAGGAGCTTCGAGTTCCGGGACTACTCGGGGTGGCGATGCGGTAGGTAACTGCGGTTCCTTCCCATGAGCATGAGTCATCGGATCAGATGATGATGAGGGTGGCATCGACATCCCTACAGTAAGCCGTGTATGCGCGCGTATGAGTGAATGAGGTAAAGAGATGAGATAACAAAGATTACACAAATATATGCAGTGCGTATCATTATAACTAATGGGTCGTCGCGGTTATAGTCTAGTATGCATGCAATTTCTAGTTCGCTATAACCAATGGCTCTGATACCAATCTGTCACACCCTCAAAATCCACTAACGGAGTTTTAACGTCAGAGGGTGTGAACTAACAGGATCGGATTCATTAGTTATAATCAAACCATAAAACAAAGTTTCAAAACCATGAAAACGTTTACGAGTATTTAAATGCGGAAGCGTAAAAACCATAAAAAAAATGTTGCGTCACGCAGGACGACTTAAACCCAATGATAACAGTTTTAAAATAGTTTGCATAACAAAAGCGTTTTCAAGCAATGCATGATCCTATACCGCGCGCCCGCCTCGGCTACCTGAGAATAACATACTAAAAGTGTCAACACGGGGTTGGTGAGTTCACAAGCTTATATCAATAAAGCGTTACGTTTGCGTTCAGCGTTTTGCGTTTAGCGTTCAGCGTTTTGCGTTACCAGATAGTGTTATGTCAATTATATATCTATAGGTAGCTAGCCTATAAAACAAGTATTACTAAGTGTTCGACACCGAAGCTGACTGTGTATCATTTGCCTTGCCACCAGGTCTATCCCGACCATGGTATGTGTTTAGCCAAGATTACACCCAGTCGACCTCCAGTCGAGTTTAGCGTTGGGTGGGGTTTGTCAAACCCAGTAGTACTACTCAACAATGACTCGCTATTATCCAATATTAAACGGTTCGATGCGAATGAAGGACTCTAGTTATTGCGTTTGCCACTTAGTCTTTACAAGTGATATATAATTTATATAAACAAAATCTTAAATGGGTTTTCGGAGTATGTTATCTCCCCAAGTGAAAAGCGTTTGAAAATAGTTTAGAGGGGTAAGTGAACTCACTGTTTGCGAAGAATTCCCAAAATAAATCACCAAAGGATGCGCGTCACAGAAAAACTCTCTCTAGCGTTCTAAAACAACAAAGAGATTTTTCAAAGTGTCGGAACTATTATCGAGTCTCTAGACTCGGCACATAATACCTATGCACACAATGTGTTTCGTGTTTCGTTTGTGAATAGCGTGTGACTTTAACAAGTACATTCGTGATACATTACATGTGTGAACAATTATTTACGTGTCATGTATTAATAATGTACATCACTAGCAATTACTCCCCGTAAGGGCAATTTGGTCACACATAACAATTAACTAGCACTTATACTCCGCAAGGGCAATTTGGTCAAAACACGACAACTATTTAGCAAGTATTCCCCACCGGGGCAATTTAATCAAAACATAACAATTATATAGCAAGTATTCCCCACAGGGGCAATTTAGTCAAAACATAACAATTATATAGCAAGTATTCCCCACAGGGGCAATTTGGTCAAAACAAAACAATTAACTAGCAATTATCATGTTTCATGCATTTTCACAAAATTCAGCAGCTAGTTTCACCGAGACAGAAATTCTACTTAAAAGATTGTACTATTCCACCGATCATAGCATCTCAATTAATTTACCAAAAATCATCACAAAAGCATATATGTGTTAGGTTTCCAGAATATATTTTGTTGTATTTTTATTCCATATATATTTCTCATAATGATCAATTTACCACAGCAAACTCATAACAGTCAAATTTATGCGCAACAGAAAGTTATTTGCAATTCCCGTTAAATGAAAAATCCAACAAATGCAAGACCACTTGGGTTAGGTTCCTAACTCAAAAAGTCAACTTCCAGAAGTGAAACCAACCCAATTGGTCTCGTAGTTCATGAGATATAACATTTACAAAACAACCTAACAGCAGGTCTAACAACTCAGCTTTGCACAACGTTTTTGTAAAATCATAAAGGTTAACTTTTACACGTCCAAAAATTACAAATTTACATTCTTTAGAAACTAGACTAATCCTAGTTTACTGTAGTATCAATAATCTCAACCAATTTTCACATTTACACCCCGTTACAGTCAATTGAACATCAGCAACACAATCTGTCCAGAAACTGTTTGCATCCAAACTCAATATGTTAACTATCTATGGACCATAATCCGTTCATATAACATTCTAGACACCATAACCATCATCCATGCATATCAATTACACCATACATACATGGTTAGGGTTTTATTTGATCTCAAAATCAAAGACACAACAATTAACATATAATAATATCAATTCTAGTTATCAAATCATCATCAATACATCATCAAATCAAACAAAGATCATATGAACACAATATATGAAATTTCCAGATTTTAGGGTTTATAATTATACCTTCAAAAGCACAAAAATAAGCAAGAGGAAGGTAGAAGATGACTAGAATCGGGTGTAGGAGGCTTCAATTGTGAAAAACAAGATCAAAAACCAAAAGATAAGTGTGTGTGTGTGAGCCGATCGTGAGGAGGGGGAAGGGGGCTGGCCGTCTGTTTTGGGAAGAGGGAGAGGGAGGAGAGGTTAGGGTTTATATTTATTAATAATAATAACATGTTACACTTTAGTCCCTCAACTTCTAGTTTGTACTTTTCTAGCTTAAATAACTAGTTCTAGCACATTGAGTTAACGTTTATAACAATGTTATCACATAACACATAAGTCTAACACATAATTATCACATAATTATTGTTTTGACGTTTTAATTTATTCACCAATTGTTTGCGTCAACTCGTTTGCGTTTCGGTGCAATTCCCGAAAGACTACACATGTAGTAAGTGTCAAGCGTCATTTAAACCCTAGTTTAAATGTAATGAGGTGTGCGTTATAGATTCAGTGATCTTTAAGTTTAAATTGACGGAGTTGAGTTAACGGAGTTAACCTGAAATTGACGATTGTCACAAATTGCCTTCAATCTTGCCACAGGAGCAAACACTTTGTTGTAGTCGATTCCTTCTTGCTGATTAAACCCTTTTACTACCAGTCTTGCCTTGTTCCGTATGATTATCCCTTTCTCATCCCTCTTACATTTAAAAACCCACTTTGTACTGATAGCATTTACATTCTGTGGTTTTTCAACTAATTTCCATACTTCCATATTCTCAAACTGTGCTAATTCTTCTTGCATGGCTTCATCAACCCACGAGCTATCTTTTAGAACCATTTGATAATTCTTCAGTTCAATTTGGCTGATGAAGCAGGTGTACAAGCATTCATTTATGATACCCGTGTCTTTAATGCTTGCGTAAACACATGTGTGTTCATCCAAAATTCTTCTTGTTTGAACACTGTCAGACAGATTACCTATCACGTTCTCCAAAGGGTGATTTTTGTGAACTCCAGTAGTCTGAACCGGACCGACTTCCAGATTGTTTTCTAAATTCGAAGAGCGTTCATCAGTGGGTGATTGATGTTGAGAGTGAAATGGATTGTAGAATTCTTCTTAAGTAGAGGCAGCAGGAGTATCAACGGTATTTGACGAGGAAGGTTGACTTTCTTCATATCGCGGACGTTGCACAATATTCTCCTCCTCGTCATACAGAATCTGTGAAGCAATTTTCTCATCAACTTCTGCAAAATCCAAGTAAGGCATATTAAAAGATTTGAATAGTTTATCATAGTCGAAAGCTTCAGCGGGTCCCATGCTAGGCCTTGGTGATTTGTAACTCGTAATGTCAGAGTTACATACCACCTCAACCTTGTTGTTCGATAAATTAAAGACTCTTCTGTTGGGAGTCCCAAAAACATATCCGACTAAAATACCTTCGTCGGCTTTCTCACTAAATTTTGAGTTTGTCTTTAATATCGTACTTGGGGACCCGAAAGGTTCGAGACCATTCAAGTTTGGCTTTCTACCATGCATGAGTTCATAACAAGTTTTATTTAATATTTTAACACTTAAAACACGATTAAGGATATAACAGGCTGTGGCAACAGCTTCAGCTCAGAACACCACGGGAAGTTTAGCATCTGCCAGCATGGTTCTGGCTCCTTCGATTAGCGTTCTATTCTTCCTTTCAGCTACCCCATTTTGTTGCGGAGTATACGGGGCGCTGTACTGATGTTCTATCCCTTTCTGTAAGCAGAACATCTCCATCTGGTAATTCTTGAATTCTGTACCATTATCACTCCTGATGTACTTAACCTTTCTCCCAACAATATTTTCAACCTCGGTAATCAAGTTAATTACCAACTGAACTGTATCATCTTTTGCCTACAGAAAGTATACCCAAGAGTATCGAGAGTAATCATCGGTTACAACCAAGCAGTACGACGTTCCACCTAGACTGTTTACATTCACGGAACCAAAGAGATCCATGTGAAGTAGGTCTAGGGTACTGACAATTGAGTTAACCTTCTTGGAGTGATGAGGTTTTTTGTGTTGCTTTCCTTTCTTGCATGACAAGCATTGATCTTCAAAGTTAAAATTCTTCAAGGGAACACCAAGCACCAGCCCATTCTTGACATTGTAATTCATTTTGTGAAGATGTATATGTCCCATTCTTCGATGCCATAACTCTGACTCCGACTCAGTTTCCTTTGACAGAAGACATGACTCTTCTGTGGTCATCTCAGTTGACCTCATATCCATCACATACGTGTTCTTTTCTCTTGGAGCTTTCATCACCACCCAGGCCTCTGGTATCTTGAAACCAGGATAAAGAACGATTGCCTCATTTTTAGTAAAATGCACTGTGTATTCTTTATCACAAATCTGAGACACACTCAACAAGTTATGCTTCAACTCTTCCACAAAATTCACCTTCTCTAACTTCATTCTTCCATTTGTCACAGTTCCAATACCACTGATTCTACCTCCACTTTCTCCAGCGAAACTAACCCTTCCTCCTTGAACAGATTTCCAGTCACGTAACAATTTCTTGTTACCAGTCATGTGCCGGGAACAGCCACTGTCAACAACCCACATATTGTTTACAGCCCTGTTTGACTGTTCCTGCACAGTTAAAGAAATAGATTAAAATCTGGGGACCCAAGACCTACTGGTCTTGGGTCGATTAAATCTGTTGACCGGCATCCAGTACTTTGGTTGCCCAAAGTCAGTTTGAGGATGATTTCTGTAAGTTCTGAAAGGAAACCTTCTAGAGGATTGGCCATGAGGCTATCCAAACCTTAGTGAATTAACTGAATTATAATTGTTGGTTTGGTAGTTAACTGGGAAAAAATGAGACCGATTTCTTTGAAATCTTGGATTAGTCCAATGTCTGAAATTTTGTGTGTTCGCATTCTTACCAGTATCATGATTAATATTAGTTTTATTCTCAGTTTTCGGAGGCCTCATACCTCTAAATTTTCTTTGGATTAGAGGACAATCAGCAATAAGGTGTCCTACTTGATTGCATCTGAAACAACTTCTTTTTTCAACTTTCGTCTCAACAGTTGTTGCAAATGTCGAGGTTGCATTACTACCCGTTTGTCTAACATATGGTGGGACAAACGGATTTAGGGAAGAGTTCTTTTCATCAGGATTATATTCCTCCCCACGTTTTAGTAACACTACATATTCTTTTACCTCACCCAATTCGGATGACTTGTCCGAATTTGATGAGACAGAGCTAGGGACAGAGATCGCAACGTTAGAACTTGACTTGCTCGTCTCGCTCTTATTAACTTCAGGTTCTTTAGTAGAAATTTTGATTGGATCTGTCTGACTAATCTCAACATTCGCATATTGCTGATTACTAGGATTATAAGTATAGTTATTGTTATACGGTGGTGGAACTTCAGAAAATCCAATTCCCCCTTTGTTAACCGGGGAACGTTGAACACTTATGATGTGATCTAGCATTGCTGATGAATTTCTAAATTGTTCAATTTTTCTGTTTAGTTCCACCACTTTTACCTGGTAATCAGCTATCTGTTTATCCTTTTTAGCAATTAGTTTGGTTTTTTCTTCTAACACTTCATAACTAAGATCAATTACTTGTATTTTTTCGGCTAGACTAGCTTTAAGACTTCTGAAATCCTTTTCACTAGCTTTTATTTTTACCGAGTAACTGTTTTCTCTAGTTTTAGTATAGTGATGATCTTCTTTTAAGGTTTTAAATTGTGTGTCCAAACTAACAAACTGATCAGTTATGGTTTTCAATTGTTCAGACAGATTTTCACATTGTAAACAATGAAGTTCAGAACTTACCTCAGAGAACTGATCGTTCATTTCTGCCATATATGCTTGATTTTCTCCCGTCTCCTTTTTACTTCCTCCAGTTTCGATGTTTACCAAATTAGCTTGTTCGAACACTTCCTCAACTTGTATATTCTAGTTGTATCCACCATTCTGTCTAGATATCATTGCCCTATTCTCACTTCCACCCCCATTCTGTTGTGCAGGTCTGTTCTGACTTCGTTCGACTCTCTCATTTGTACATTCCTTAGCAAAGTGACCATTTTGTTGACAGTTGTAACATCGAACCTTTGATTTATCAAACCCTGGTCTTTCTCCAACGAACTTTCTACCCGTTTTCTTCATGAATCTCTTTACCCTTTTTACTATCATAGCCATCTGCCACTGCATGTCCATCTCTTCCAAATCATCAGCATCGATCTGATCATAGTCTTCATCCAACGTTGCAGGGTCAACTATTTAACCTTTGATGTAGTTCTCATAAGATTCAATGAAGGATGGGTTGAGAGCAAACTGCTGTTCAGCTGATTTAACACTCATGGGCATCTGTGAGTAGTTGTAGCTCGGAACATTTGACGAGAAATTTCCAGTTGTGGCTTGAGGTTTTGAAGGATTACTACCTCCAGCTACGAAACATACGTCGCTATCCATATTAAGAATCACTTGACCATCTCGAGTTGAGTTTGATTCTCCCTTTGAGTAGTAGGAAGAGGATTCTGATTTTGAACTTGAGCTTGGAGTGACTTTCGTAACTTATTGACCGCTGTTTCCAAATCAATCTTGACAAAGTCTTTATCTTCTCTCATCAGAACAATGTACATTTCCCATTTTGGTGGAAGAGCATCAAGAAGTTTCTCTACTATCTCTTCTTCCTTGTATTCAATGGAGTAATTACTAAGTTCGGTCATCAAGTGATAATATCTTGTGATGATATCGTCAAGTGATTCATTTTTCAAATACTTAAATACAGAGAATTGAGTTTTTAGCAGCTTTGACTTGGAAGCACGTATCCCCACATTACCTTCATATCGATTTTCTAGTGCTTCCCATAGCTCTCTAGCAGTTTTGTACTTCTTGAAGGTATGAAGAATCTCTTGTGGAAGAGCCATTGTTATTGCTGCATGAGCTTTACTCTCTGCCTCATACATTTTCTTTTCCTCCTCTTCCATCTTAATGTACTTCTTAATTTGTTCACGACCTTCAAACAAGGATGTTGGTGAAATGTATCCAGCTTGAATGCAAACCCACATTTTAGCGTCTTGATACTTCACATACTGTTCAAACCGATCTTTCCATGCAACGAAATCGGTACCCTTGAGCATTTTTGGAGCTTTAGTTGCTGAACCAGCTTCAACCACCATTTTTACTAGTTCTATAATGTTTATTGAGGTCATAGTTGAAAGAAACATGACTCGAAATACAAAGAAAGTTTTTTTTTTAATGAACAGTGATCAGAAAGCGAAGTTATTATAACTTCGCTTGTGCTTATCTTCGCTTGTGCTTAACTTCGCTTGAACATTAACTTCACTGCTTCCTAACTTCGCTGTACTCAACTTCGCTTGTTCTTAACTTCGCCTTCACTATAACTTCGCTTAAACCTTATAAGTTCGCTTAAACCCTACGTAATATGACGACAACTTGGCCTGATGAACACAAGGTTTTGCAGGTTTTAATTTGATGTATTGCGAGGTATGCGAAGGTGTTTTGGGGTATATTTGATGGTGAGATATGGGTAAGACACAAAAACTAGGTATTTTAACGTAAACTCGTTCCGCGAATAGTCGAACGGAGCGATCTTAACACCCGTGTGATAATTCTGAACCACACAATCACGAGCAAATGCTCTGATACCAATTGTAGGTTCCCAGCTGGATCTACACAGGAGTATCTCGTAACACGAGGGTGCGAAATCCCCACGTAATACGATACGAGCGTAAGATATATAATACGTTGAACCGATACACAAACACACGTCACAATACTAATAAACATGTTTCTATTGCAACACTTCAACACGTGATCTCGATAATCACCAATAGACGTTCGGAAAAATTTCTTGTTCAAGATAAGCCAAAGTGAGGTTTATATAACCTCGACAACTTCGCCTAACATACTAGGCGAAGTTGTCATAACTTCGCTTGTCTCCAAGTTTGCCTACATCCCAGGAGAACTTGTGTAAAACAATATTCAAAACCAAAACAAACAATCTAACACGATTACAGACACATACAAAACACGAGATACTGAACTACTGACACTATACACCAAGACATTCACCCGCCAAAATGACCAGGAGGCAATGCCAACAGAACAGCTGTAATTAACCAATTGCCTTCTAGAAGATTTACCAAGATGCTTTCTTGAGCAATACGTGATCTCTCAGCCAATAAATAAAGGACAGCTGGCCAGGTTGTTATAACCATGCACATGGCCAGGGTTACATAGCATCCTATCATATTAAGACATGTGTCCAGGTTTTTATGTCCATGCACATGCAATGTATAGCTTCACATATCATATGAGGGAACGTGTCCAGGTGGTTACAAGAGCATCTTCTAGAAAGGGACAGCTGGCTCAATTACATTTCCACACTCTTCGGCTATAAATACCCTCTCAATCTCCATGAGGTATGGATTCACTCCCAACTATCTACTCTAAATACTTAAGTACTTTCTCTCTGTAAGAACTGGACTTATTCTCACGCCGGAGGGTGGTTACGAGAAGACCCCCCTCTTGTCCTTACCGTAATGAGCTCATGGTGTCTGTTTTGAAGGTTCCGGTCATTGGACTTTGGGAGATTGAGCTTATATCATTGTTGGTTGTTATCCGTATCTTACCCTGTGGACTCATTGGATCTAGGAACCGTCTAGGGGAATACAACCGTGTTTCTTCATTGGCACCATCCGTGCTTGTGTTAGAACAGCGATAATTCTTTGTTTTTTGGTTCATACGATATGAGCCAATTTCTTGAAGGGTGGACGGGAACTCTTGCACCTGTTTCACGTGTTGCTGATACGGAAGCACCTGGAGGATTTGCTCCAAGTATTTTCTCACGTATCGCGGTACCTGTTTCTAGAGAAACTAATGACGTAACACCTGGAGGTTTTATATTAAGTGGTTTAGCGGCTCGAGGACATTTCACACCACCGATAGGTGTTACTCCGGTGGACACAGGAAATGTCACCGTACCAGTTGGTCTTACCCCAATGGACATAGGGCATGTCACAGTGCCAGGAGGTTCCAACCTTGTCAATCCATGGCGGGTCACGAGAGAAACTCGTCGAACATGTTCAGAATTAGGTCTAGAAGACGATTCTGATGATACTGAATCGGCGAGAACTCATCGTCGCAGCTCAAGAGCTAGAGGACTCTTATCTCTGGATGAGTGGTTCCAAATCCAACAAGAGAGTGTGATATCCGAGTACGAGCGTAGGGTGCGTGAAGAGCGACTCCATGCTCGTACTCTGACTTATGATGAATCTCCCAGAAGATCTCTCTCTCATCCTCCAACGGCGAGGAGGAGCCAGATCCGTCAAAGTGTACAGAAGGAAAGAGATCCTGCAGAAGTATGGAGACCACGTGACCGTCCTCGTATGGTCAGACGGGTACCTGCTTACTTAGAAGAATTTGAAAGTCATGATTCAACGTATCATCCGGATGAAATCAGTTATTATAGTGGTGATAGTAGACTCCATTTACGTGGAGGAATTAGCTATCCGCAAGCAGTAGTTCGCCACCCGGAATATCACAGTGATGCTGAGTGAGACTTCATTAAACCTTATCATCTAACAGCCTTTGCTGAAAATTCGAAGTTCATTTCACACATTGCAACAGCCCCATTCCCGGTTAATGCAAAAATTCCAACATCTGTTGGGAAATACGATGGGATGACGGATCCCATCGACCACTTAATGAACTTTGTGGCTGTAGGAGGAGTCAGCGGTTGGAAACTTCCCTACTGGTGCCATATGTTTGCATTAACATTCACTGGAGCGGCGCGGGAATGATTTTAGAAGTTACCAGATGAACAAATTAGGAACTGGGATGACTTTGTGGAAAAATTTTCCCAACATTTCAGTCAACAGAAGAAGCATACTCGTGATCCTTCAGATATATTAGATGTGGTAAGGTGGAACAATGAATTCATTGAGGACTTCATAACTCGTTTCAACATTGAAAGCCTTAACATTAGTGGGGTCAGCGAAGATATGCTGAGAGGAGCGTTCCGCAAGAATGTGAAGTGTGATGACTTGATTTGTACTTTGACAGGCATAGACAGAATGCCCAAAACTTGAGACGAAATCATGACAGCGGCAAAACTATATGCATGAACAGAAAAAACTTTGAGCTCCGGTAGCCAAAAGCAAACGCCAAAGGTATAATTTCAAACTCCGAGGCCGAGCAGACAGGCCAAAGGAACAATTTGGTCGAGACTTCAGTCGACCGCGGAACCATCAAAGCAATTTGATGCCAGATCTTTGATTGGCAACAAGAATAAACAGAATTCTTCAGCACGGTCCTCCAACAGTTGGACTTCATTGTCGAAAACTCCTTTAGAAATTCTCACTACTAAAAATGTGAATTTCAAAAAGCCCCAACCACTCACAAGGAGATCATTCCTTGACGCTAAAAAACACTACTCATTCACAATGACATAGGGCATAATACGAACGAGTGTGTGGCCTTGAAAAACAAAATTGAAGCAGCTGTGAAGTCTAGAAAACTTGAACATTTGGTCAAGGGTGCAAAACCAGGGATAGGTAAGGCTCCCGCGCGAGATAACCAGGGCCCGTCCAAAAAACAAGTTAAAGACCTAAATGTCCACATGATCCAAGGCGGACATAGAGTTGGTGGGAAGAGGAGAGAGTTTCTGGACGAAGAATTGAAAAATGAACCTGTGATTTTTCCGCGGATCTAGGGAGGGCCTTGCAATAAGAATCCTTTGATAATAACAGCCCTCTTTTGTCATTACCGTTCGCGGTATGTTTTCTTTGATACTGGTAGTACATCTGACATATTGTACGAACAGTGCTTTGAACAGCTTGAAGAGGAAGATAATGAGAGGTTAAAACCAATTCATGCGCCTGAATCTGGTTTTAGAGGCGAGGTGATGTACCCGCGAGGAGTTATATCTTTTTCAGTCACTCTTAGTGACGGAATTCATTCGAGAACGGAAGATGTGGAATTTTTGGTTTTACTAGCGACATCCAAGCATGACATCATCTTGGGTCGTGAAGCAATCGGTGACTTTAATGCTCACCCATCCACAGCTCACGGTGCGGTAGGGGTTCCAACCAGCACTGGCATGGCAATTATTCATGTTAATCGACACTTCTTCGCAACGGAAAGCTCAAAACTAGCAAAGTTCCAAAACAATCTCAGAGAACTGAGCCAGAGAAATGGGTATTGAACAAAAAATTTCCAGAACTTTTTTGAAGCAGTAAGAACTTTTTTGAAGCAGTTGTTGACTAAGAATATGGACATCTTCGCTTGGCAACCTGCGGACATCACTGGTGTCCCGTATAACATTGCTGAACACAAGTTAAGGGTAAACTCTGCGTTCACACCAATTGTTCAGAAAAAGCGGAAGATGGGCCCATAACAGACGAAAGCTATGAATGAACAAGTACAAGATCTTCTTCATGCTGGTATCATTCGAGAAATCAAGTATCAGACATGGGTGGCTAATCCGGTTATCTTTCCAAAAAGTAATGGAACATGGCGGATGTGCATAGACTTCAAAGATTTGAACAAGGCATGCCCAAAAGACTATTACCCACTACCTGTAATTGATCTCAAAGTAGATACTGTGGCCCCGTTCAAGTTTATGTGCTTCCTCGATGCCTACAAAGGCTATCACCAAATCCGCATGGCGGCGGGTGACGAGGATAAAACAGCTTTCCGCACAGGCCAAGGTATATTTTGCTACAAAATGATGCCTTTTGGATTGAAAAACGCGGGTGCCACATATCAGCGACTAATAGATCAAGCTTTCAAGAATCAGATTGGTTGAAATCTTGAAGTCTACATGGATGACTTGGTAATAAAGAGCGTGGAAGAAGATCAGATGTTGAGAGACGTAGAAGAAACTTTTGAAACTCTGAAAAGTATCAACATGAAGCAGAATCCAGCCAAATGTTCCTTTGGGATGGAAGAAGGAATGTTTCTTGGAGTAATCGTTACAGGCGCGGGTTTTAAGGCCAACTCGGATAAAGTCCAGGCTGTAGCCCGCATGCCTTCTCCTTCTTCCCTCAAAGAGGTACAGACACTCAACGGAAGATTAGTTGCACTAAATCGATTTCTAGCAAACCACGCAGCCAAATCTTAACCGTTTGTTTCTGTTAGTGCACGGTTTGTGACTGGTGATTTGTAGTTAAAGTATTCAAGATTAAAGTATTCAATAGCTACGGAAAAGGGGGTGTCTGTTAGTGCACGAAATGGTTGTCCGTAGCATTCGAATTAGTTATACATAGTCTAGATTGTTTATTTATTGTAAATGGCCCATTCGCTATGGTTTGTATAGCGAATGAGGTCCATTCGTTATATGCTAGGCTAGTTCGTTAAGGTATAAGCTCATTCGTTATGGTAGCATAACGAATGAGAACTGGTTCGTTATGTGATTAGCTTAAACATAGCGAATTAGGCATATGTTAACGAATGGGAGTGTGCAACCTATATATAGGATGCTCCCATTCATAATTATGTGAGATCACACATATGAGAGGTGTGAGGTCCTAGATCTAAGTTATATTCTCTCTAAGTTATGTATTTATCCACCATAATGTATTCTCTCTATTTTTATCAATAAACTATGTATTTAAAGTATTTTAGATTCGTATTGTATAATCGATGTATCATAGCGGCTAGATCCGTAACGGGGTTCTATAGTGGTATCAGAGCAGGAGCTGCTCTTGATACTTCGATTAAGGTATGAATCTCAGTTTTTCGTATTTTTCGTGTTCTTCGGGTTTTGGTCAGATTTGGAGTAAATTAGCGTGTTATTGGTGGATTTGAGTGTGAATTCGAGTTTATGGATGGAAAAGAGTACTTCCTGTGTAATTTGAGGTTAAGTTATGGTGAATTGAAGGATATGCCATGGAAGAGCATGGTTATGGTTTGATTCGGTTTATGATGATTTAGTGAGTGTTAAGGTATTTAGATTATGGATTCGGAATTGTGGTGTAAAAACGAGTGTTCGTGGTGATTTTCATGGGTAATTATGGTGTTTGGATGATTTCACCATTAATGTAGTACGAAAATTCCAGATTCCGGTCAAATCTATGATTTTCCGGCGATGTAACAGTATTTTCCAGCGAATTACGTTTTTCCGGCGAACATCTCAGATCCAACTACCTAATTCGTTATTACTGTAGCTGAATCGTTAGGAAAGTCTAACGAATTACTGTAGCAATTCGTTATGAAAAAGTTAACGAATTAAGATTATTTATTAAGGTAATTCGTTAAGGTTATGATAACGAATTAGAGTGATTCGTTAAGCTAATTCGTTAAGGTATATGTAACGAATTAAGGCAATTCGTGAAGCTGATTCGTTAAGTTAAAGATAATGAATTAAGGCAATTCGTTAAGTTATTTCGTGAAGGTGATTCGTTAAGGTATTGATAACAAATTAAGGTGATTCGTTAACTGTTATAATGAAGTGAAATCTTAACGAATGGGAGGCCATTCGTGTAACAGTTATAACGAATTGGAGTTGGTAATTTATAACAAATTGAGTTGATTCGTTAAGTGTATAACGAATGAGTGACTGGCTGATGAATGGCGATTAAGTTAACGAATTGAAGAGCACGAACTAAGTTAACGAATGGGATGATTATTTATAACGAATTAGAGAGGCAATTCGTAAAAAAAAATGGCGGGAAAAATTTTCTTGCGCGAATTTTTTCCTGAATGCTCCTCGTAAGTGAGATTTCATTTTTTAAAATTTTGGCGTTAATATTTATTTTTCGAAAATTTTTGGTGAATTTTTGGCGGGAAAATCGGGAAAAATTTTCTTTATCGAAATTTTTCTGGGATGTTCCTAATGTATTGGAGACTCTTCGTGCAAATTTTGGTAATATATTTTTCGGCTGACTGTTTATACGTTTCAACTGGCCGAGGGGGAGATCTCGTGTAATTTAACGAGGAGTGTGTTTGTTTGTGAACATTGAAGATTATTTAAGACCTTGCCGAATTTGTCAAGAAAAGGGAGAGATAAAACTTTCATTTGAGATTATTTGACTTGTATCTTCCTACATTTGCAAGGTTTCTTGGGTTTGATAAACTAAAGGTTAAATGCTACAATTGTCAAGAATTTGGGCATTTCGCAAAGGAATGTGATAAACCTAAGAAAGAATACACTGGTTCGAGAAATCAAGATCAAAATGATGCTGGAAAGTCTTCAAGTTCAAAACCATCATCTTCTGGAAATCAGGCAATGCTGTCTAATCTGGATGGTAATGATTGGTCTCAAAAATTGCTTTGCAACAACAATCAAGCAAACCTAGCAATGTTTGGAATTGGTGAAAATTCTCAAGATGCTAGTGGAAGTGATTTGTCATCTGATAATGATTCTGGATCCGAGTCGGATGATTCAAGCGAAAAACTTCCAATTAATTTTGCTTGTATGGTGAAGATCAGCGAATCTTCTACGTCTGCTTGCACAGCCAACCAGAATGAGGTTAGTAAATCTACTTTTTCTAAGGTATCATGTGTTGATTGTGATTATAACAAGTCTAAAATTGATTCATTAAAACTTCAAAATGACCATTTACTGAAAGAGATTGTATCATTGAAAGATACTTATAGCCAATCCTTGAATTCTCAAATCAACTCAAGAGAAAAGATTGAGGCTTTGACTATAAGTAATCATGATTTGAAAGCCGAGTTATCTGTGAAAATGACAATTAATGACCAAAAGTTTTAGGAAATCTTGAAACATCGTTCTAAGATAACTGAGCTTGAGAACGAGGTTCTTGAGTTGAAGAACAAGTTGGGTAAATTTCGAAATTCTTCATTTTTGTTGAATGAAATTATTGAAGTTTCTGGAAAACAAAAGGACTCTAAAAAGGGTATAGGTTTTGTAGAAATTCCTCCACCATTTCACAACGACTATAAAATGAATCCTTTTGCTAAAAAGGAAGAAGAGGTAATTTTGAAAGAACCTGTGATTTCAGAAAATGTTAAATCTGTTAAATCTAAAAATGTTAAAACCCAAGTTGCTCCTCAAAAATCTCATGTTCAAAGCAAAAAGGTGTTTGTTGAACACGATGACGAGGTCATTATCGAGGATGTGTTTGAACCCAAGATTATACACAAGAATAAGAACATTCCTAGTTCTAATCATATTCTGTGCGAGCCTCACGAATTTGAGGAAGCAGTGTATGGTTCACACAAACCTCAAGAGAAAAAGGAAAATTCAATGAAAGTGAACTCTATGAAGGCAAAGAAGTCGGAAAAACCGAAAATTTCTGATGAGGATTTAATGCGTTTCATTAATCCTTCTAGTTCTAAGCCATCTGCTGCTAGAGTTTTTAAGTTAAAGGTAATGGACACAATGTTCATTGAAAAAGACATTCCAATTAGTATCATTAAACATGAACTAATTGAAAGTGTGTTTTACAATGAAACTTCCAAAGTTCGTGAACTTGAACGTCAATATGCTCAAGCGAAAACATCAGTTTCATCAGATCCAATGACAAGAGCAAAACAAGTTTTAAAACAAGCTAAGCAAGTTAAATTTGTTAAGTCAACAGGAATTGACACCTTGAAAAGTTTTTCAAACTGTTCTAATTTAGATTTTTTCTTAAAGAAGAAATCTGAATTATCTGATGAGTTTGCTAAGAGCATGACTAAAAATGTGAGTCATCAACAAACTTCTGAGTCATTCATTCCAAATACCTCGCATCATCATCGTGTAGACATGCGAACTTGTTTCTTGTGCGGTCAACTTGATCATGTTGTGAGGGATTGTAGTCAGAAGTATCAGTAGAATCTTCATCCTTTTATCAAAGACCATTCCAAACCGATTCCTGTGGTAAAGGAGATTTTGAAACGACCTGTGTCGTATGCTGATGATACTCATATTATGTTCTCTAATGTGAATCCTCGTAAGGTGGTTCATGTTAATGAGACTCATGGTCAAGTTAAATCCATGTTTGTTCCAACTGCTCCTTTGTGTAAGAATGAAAATTCAAATGTGGTTCAGGCAGCGTATCTAAGACGAAAGTCAAAGAAACCTGCAACTTATTCACAAGTTGCTGAACAACAAATGAATGCAAGTAAAGTTAATTTTTCCCAAGAAAACCAAGAGGTGTCCAAGACCGAGGCCTGGGCTGCCTTTTTGAACTAATCACTTTTGTTTGTGTGTAGGGTTCATCCAAGACCATTTCTGGTGAAAACTGGATTATGGACAGCGGATGTTCTCGCCATATTACTGGAAATCTCAACCTCTTATCAAATGTGAGGAATATTCAAGGGGGTTATGTGGCGTTTGCTGGGAATTCTGGGGGGTATGATCACACAAGAAGGTGAAGTGTCGAATGGGAAGATTACATTTGAGAAAGTAAATTATTGTGATAAAGTTGACCATAACTTATTGAGTGTGTCACAGATTTGTGATAAGAAATACACTACCGTTTTTACTGATAGAGAGTGTCTTATTCTGAAACCGGGATACGTGATTCCCGAGGACATGGTTGTCATGAGATCACCACAATCAAATGATATTTATGTCTTGAATATGAACTCTAGAGTATCTACATCGATCAAAACGTGTTTTGTCTCAAAAGCAACCGAGAAAGACTCCATACTTTGGCATCGAAGAATGGGTCACATACACGTTAGAAAGATGAATTATTTAATGGCGAACAATTTGGTTGAGGGGGTGTCGTTGAAAAATTTTAAGTTATCAGATCATTGTGTTGCTTGTAAGAAGGGCAAACAAAAGAAGAAATCGCACCCATCTAAGGTATTCAATTCCATTAATACTCCGCTAGAACGACTTCATATGGATTTGTTTGGTCCAGTGAATCGTGCGAGTATTTCTGGAGACTGGTATTGTCTTGTCGTGACTGATGATTATTCGAGATATTCGTGGGTTTTATTCATGAGCTCGAAAGATCAAACGCCTGTTTTGGTACAAAACCTTATCACGAAAATCGAATCACTTTACAAACAAAAGGTGAGGAGAATTCGGAGTGATAATGGAACAGAATTCATGAACACTATGTTGGATTTCTTTTGTATCCAAAAGGGAATTCACCAAGAATATAGTGCACCCTATGTACCTCAACAAAATGGCGTTGCTGAAAGAAAGAACAGAACCTTGATTGAAGCTGCAAGAACCATGCTCGCTGATTCTAAGCTTCCTGTGCAATTCTGGAATGAGGCTGTGAATACGGCTTGCTATACTCTTAATCGAGTTCTGACGGTTAAACGACTAAAGAAGACCAGTTATGAATTTTAAACAATCGTAAGCCTAACTTAAAGTATTTGGAACCTTTTGGGTGTCCTTGTACTATGCTGAAGAGGGATGCGGGTAAATTTGAAGAGAAGGCCATTGAGGGTTATTTCTTAGGGTATGCGTCACCTAAGAAACGAGTTTTCAATTTTACGTCTGGTTGTGTCGAAGAGTGGTACCATGTTGATTGTCAGAAGTACACTACTCCTTCATAAAGGAAAGGTCCCGAATGGATGTTTGATAATAATGGCCTATTTAATTCTTTCACCCCATCAACTGATCATCCAGATGAAGATGTAGTTCGGGCGTATTTTGAAGAACATTTGGAAATTCCACGATTTGCAAGTTCAAATGATGTTGAAGCTCCAATTGCTGCTCCAACTGAAGAACCTGAAAACGGAGCTCCTGTTCATTATGATACTGCTTCTACTTCATCTGATGATAATGCTTCAGTAATTGGGAATAATGTTTCATCTCCTGAATTGGGTGAACATTATACTAACTTATTTGAAAATGTTACTGTTTCTGAAAATCCTATTTTCAGGATTCATAATTATCATCCACAAGAAAACATTATTGGAGACCTTGATGTAGGGGTTCAGACACGAAATCAAATCGCCTCTTCAAGTGACAATAATGCTCTCTGTGTTCATGCTGACTTACACGCATCTGAAATTGCAGCTGTTGCTAAGTTTTCCTGTTTTCTATCTCAAGTCGAACCAACAACTCCTCATGTGGCTTTACAAGATCCTTCTTGGGTAGAAGCTATGCAAGAAGAACTACAACAATTTGCTCATTTAGGTGTTTGGGATCTTATTGATAAACCTGCCAGAGTCAAGAAGGCAATTCCGACTAAGTGGGTATATAAGTGTAAGAAGGATGATCGTGGGGTAATTGTGAGAAACAAGGCACGTTTAGTGGTGCAGGGATTTCATCAGCAAGAGGGTATTGATTACACTGAGGTTTATGCGCCAGTGGCAAGATTAGAGTCGATTCGAATCTTCCTGGCTTATGCTGCTTACAAGAACATCAAAGTGTATCAAATGGACGTTAAGAGTGCCTTTCTAAATGGGGAACTTCACGAAGAAGTGTTTGTCCAACAACCTCCAGGTTTTGAGAATCCTGATTATCCTGACCGTGTTTACCGTTTAAACAAGGCATTATATGGTCTTCATCAAGCCCCGAGAGCTTGGTATGGCACGCTCGCCGACCATTTGACGGATAACGGCTTCAAAAGTGGAACGGTTGACTGCACTTTATTTTACAAGAATATTGGTGATGATCTTCTGCTTGTTCAGATTTATGTTGATGACATAATCTTTGGATCTACGAACGACAAATTATGTAACGAGTTCGAGAAGTCTACGCAGACAAAGTTCGAGATGAGCTCGATGGGAGAGATGAATTTCTTTTTAGGGCTGCAGGTTCACCAGTCTGATAATGGAATCTTCATTCATCAGACAAAATATGTGAACGATGTCTTGGATCGGTTCAAGATTACTGCCGGAAAAATCCCTTCTACTCCTCTTCCAGTGGGTCACAATTTATCACCGGATGAATTGGAGGATACCGTTGATCCGACCCTTTATCGTGCTATGATTGGTTCTCTAATGTATTTAACTGCTTCTCAACCCGACATAATGTTTGTTGTTTGTTTGTGTGCTAGGTACCAAGTAGTCCCCGAGTGACTCACCTGGCAGCGGTCAAGCGTATTTTGCAATATCTACGGGGAAATCCTGACATCGGGTTATGGTACCCTAAAGATAATACTTTCGATCTTACCGCCTACTCAGACTCAGATTATGGAGGATGCAAGATCAATTTCAAATCAATGACTGCAGGATGTCAATTTTTAGGAAAACGGCTTGTTTCCTGGCAGTGTAAAAAGCAGACAACGGTCTCCACTTCAACCGCCGAAGCTGAGTATGTTGCAGCCTCGAGTTGCTGTTCCCAGGTTTTGTGGATACAACAACATCTTCGCGACTACGGTTTGAAGTTTCTTACTACTCCTATCCTGATTGATAATTCTGCTGCTATTAGTATCACCAAGAATCCCGTACAACATTCTAAAACGAAACATATCGAAATTCGATATTATTTTATACGGGATTGCTATGAAAAGAAATTAATCGATCTTGAGAAAGTGCACACTGATTTTCAAAAAGCCGATCTATTTACCAAAGCTTTTGATAAAACACGTTTTAAATTTTTGCTTGGTTTAAACGGATTGAAAACTCTCGCTGATATCCTTAAACAAGGATGACTATCTTTATTTTCTGTTATTTTTTTTTCTTTTATAATTTATTTTAGTTTTAGGGGGAGAAAATCTAGAAAATACAAAAAGATTGTGTTTTTTATTTGTATAGATAAAATCCAAAAACATTGAAAAATACTAAAAATAAAAAATAGTGTGTTTTTATGTTTTTATTTTTTCTGAAAAACCAAAAACATTTTAAATTAGAAAATTCCAAAAAGATTGTGATTTTTGTTTGTATAGAAAACCATTTGAAAAAGTCAAAAAGAGTGTGAATTTTTCTGTTTTGTAAAGAAAATCCGAAAAGACAAAAAGATTGTGGTTTTAGTTTGTAAAAAAAAAACCAAAAAGATTTTCACTTATGATCGCTAAAAATTATGTCATTTGCTTCTATTTTGAAGAACATATACTTGTATATGTTTGGTCCTGATAATTTCTTGAAATCTTCGGGTTATTTATTTGACAAATGGAAAGTATTTGGGGCGTTCATTAAGTATTTTATTTTATTTTAGCTGAGAATTTAGTCAGTTATTTAAGTTTGTATGACATGCTTGCATGTCTTGGTCCTGTTCTATATTTGTAGATGAATAGGATAGCCATTAATTTGTGAACTTAAGTTAACTGGGGCAATCTTTAAATCATTTTATGCTCCTCAAAATTTTGAGTTTTTGAAGCAAAAAGAGAAAATAATAGTACATTGATTATTTGACCCCAAATCTAGAAAGAAATAAACTTAAAAGATTGTGTGCTTAATCATTGGTGCATTGATAGGTCTTAAACATGCTGTTAGAGTAAAGTAAGTGATATAAACTTAAAGAAAAGCCAAATTGAAAGTGGTGTTAGTCTCTAGCAAAAGTCTCGGTGAGGATGACAGCCAGTCATACTCAAGCCTTATATTTGTTGTTCACCCAAAAATAAAATAAAGCAAATAACAAGCGTTAGGATTCTGGACAATGTGAGTCTTTATGCGGCTTAATCATCTGGGTATTCATAAGCATGAATATTTCACTCGCTTTCAAGAAGCAAACCCAAAGTCATTAAACTTGATCACCGCTGTACTTTGTACAATCTAAATTACTGACTTCATCAAAATCCGTTGTTAGTCATACAACTGTTTCTCCCTTGCGTGCGTCTTAATACCAATAAGAAACGGACCCCAGGGGATACAATGTATGTAAGCCGACAGATGGACTCGTGCATACTCACTCACAGTAAAGAAAACTTGATGCATTGCTCAAAAGTTCTCAATTAGTTCAAAAATTTTGATCAACATTATAATGGTTTAAGTCAAGTTGGGGTGATTTGGCAAAAATCAAATTAAGCTTGAACCGAGATTAGGGGCTGATAGTTTCTGATATTCTGTGCGCTAATTGAACCATAAATCATATCACAAAAATGCTCGAAGGTTTGTTATAAGATTTAAGTGGACAACAATATCAATGACCGACTTAACGCCAGTCATAATATCGCTGAAATATAAAACTGTGATGGAAGGGCAATTTGGTCAATATGATTCTCTGCTCAAAACTCAACAAAAATACAAAATATATTTCGTTTGATAAATCATTGAAAAACACAAAAATATTGTCTATTTTTATGATTCGGATATTCTTTTGTAAATACATTCTTTATTCTTTATTTTACAAAATACCAAAAAGATTTTCTTTCTTTTTCTTTTTAAATATTTCTTAAGTTATGTTTCGGAAAAATGAAATGTTTTTAAGGTATTTTAATTATCGAGATAAAATGATTCTCGATAATTCTATTATTTAATTCTTTTAATTATTTAATTTAATATTAAATAAAAGATTTTATTTCGTTAAAATCCAATTCGTTATTTATGGATAACGAACTAGGTGATTCTTTAGCGAACTAGCTTCTGGTTCGCTCACCTAATTAGCTTCCGCACTCTGTAACGAATCATCCAATTCGTTATGCATATTTAACGAATCAAGCAACGAATCAGGAAGTAATTCGCTAACCTAAGGTAACGAATGAATTAGCGAATGGGCTAATTCGCTAACTTTAATTAAAACGAAGTGCCTACTTCGTGCCAGCTGTACCTCGGGTTGCGTGCAAGGTTATAAAAGACAAGAAAAACGAACAGTTCTCCACTGTTCGCCTTATTTCTTCACCTTAAAGAAACTCTATTCAAATTTTCTCTGAAATTTCGACCTTCTCGTTTTGACATTTAAAGGATATATTTGAGTTTCTTAGGTATAGACGATTATTGCGATCTAATTTTTGTCAAAAATGGTTGTGATTTGATAGCAAAATTATTGATTTTTAAGGGTTTAAGGGTTTTCGAGTTTTTAAACCTATTTATGTATAATTTATGTTAATAAATTGATGATTTAGCTGTTATTGTGATCGGAATGTGATTTCGATACCCTTGGTGGACTTCAATCATCATTTGATTGTTGTTTGCTGGGTTAATTATGATTACTTGTTATCGGTGTCTACAGTGGGTTCAATTAACCTAGGTAGTTAGAGATGTTGAGTCTCAATCTCATCGATCTTAGCTTAAGAGCGTGATTCCGAGTACAACGAGATCATTATCTCGATGATTCAACGATAGTTATGGCCAAATTGAATCTGGGTTTATAATGTTGACTGTTGTTGTCTTCCTGATTTTGACCTTGACTATGCGAGTCAAAGAAAAAGTCTTAATATTTGACCATTCGTTAGTCTTAGCGAGTTGGGACTGTTTCGTGTCCAATTCGTTAAGATTCTACACGAACTAGTTGTGCGAATAAGGCATTCCAAGAATCAGTTGTGGATTCGCTTAAAATATAACGAACTAGATGTTAGTTCGTCAAAATCATATAGTAATTCGCTATGTCCAGTTCGTTAGTTAATTTACTTGAAAGTGAATCGCATGATTCGTTACAGTATTGTAACGAATCAGTGAGAAGTTAACGAATGACATTTCATTTTTTTTTTAATTTATTATATTAACTAGATGTTCAATTAATTTAATTAAAGAGTTTAAAACGTCTAATACGCGTAAATATATTAATTATACATATCCTTTGATTACGTATATACACCATCTATAGATATGTTGATATATTTTGATATCTCTTCTCATATTCGATTTTATTTATACAGTAAAACATGGCTGATCAAGAACAACAAAATCAACCACCACAAGAACAACCTCCACAGGATCAACAAGATCAACAAGCTGAAGTGATCTTATTGCCGTTTGATAAAAAGCACAACATTTGTGCTTATGTTGATCAAGATGTACCTGATTTAGAAACATTTGAAGATTTGTTGACTTTCTTACGACGATCAAAGATACACTATGCTATCACTGCTAGACCAAAGGTGTATCTAAGTATTATCAGACAATTTTGAAACACGGCTGCATATGTTGAAGAAAATCAGATCATCAGGGCTACAATCAATCAAACTCCAATTACAATTGATGTTGCAGTGTTCGCCGAGTACTTCAATTCAATGATAATGACGATTACCCGAGTGAATTTGACAGGTCATTAGTTAGAGGACTATTTACTCGTTTGCACTATAATGGAAATATTCTTAAGTCCATGTTGAATAAGAATGGGGTGTGTGCACCATACAAGTATCTGCTACACGTTTTAATTCATTGTATGAGTGGCCGTCGGGGTGGTTTTGATGAGTGTAGACTGAGTTTGCAGTCGGCCTTTGTTGCCTTGATTCTGAACAAGCCGTATAATTATTCAAAGTTAGTATTTGATCATTTGAAGGATCAGGTTCAGCAAACTCTTTAGTCAAAGAAATTCTTGATGTATCCTCGCTTTTTACAGCTAATTATTCAAGATTAGATTCCGAATTTGGTGATTGATCGGACGTTGGTGAATGATGTACTTCATCAGGAACATATGACAGCAGATACCGTTCATCATATGTTACCTTATAGAAAGGAGAAACCACAGAATAAACGGATGATTGGTCATATAATCAATCTGGATTATGTATGTCCTCCTAATGAGCGCTGGATCCATGACGATTCGGATTCCGAGCGTGAAGGGGGAGAAGGTGGGAACGGTGATGGTGGAGATTATGATGGTGATAGTGATGGGAATGATGGTGATGGTGGAGCTGGTGAAAGAGCTCTTAAAGAACAACAAGATGCAGTCGATGCTGCTCTAGCTGCCACCATGAAAGCTCAGCTGGAAAGAAAAAGAAATGGTAAAGCTGTAGCTACTGGTGAACCATCAAAGAAGCCCCGTGTGTCTACTGGGGCTGGGGTAATCATTGGAACCCCACCACCACGTCATATAACGCCTCAAAGCTCGGCAGTGCCGCTAACTACAAGCACTCCGATGCTTACTTTGACGACGACATTGGTGTCACACGAGAGGCTCGGTCTTATTCCTCAAATGGCGTTAACCGAGATACCGAGACCTCCTGCTGCATTGTCTACAGTATCTCCTACTACATCAATGAGACCTCCTCCTCCGCCAACAACTACTTCTCCTCCTCCTCCTCCTCCGCCTAGTGATGTCTCATTTATGAGAATCACTTGGCCTCAAGGACCTGTTCAACCGGTACACCCATCCTTATACAACTTGCCACCTGGTTGTCAGACTGAGATGCTGTTAAATCTGCTGCATCTTTATGAAAATCAAATGGCAGCAGATCGACAGAACCAAGAACGACTCATGGAACATCAGAAGCGATTGATGAGTTACGTTTCATTTTGTCAGAAGGAGACGAAATCATTGTGTGAGATTGTTGAGTCTCAGGGGGTGAAGTTAAAAGTACAAGAAGAGTTAATTTTACAATTAACTTGTAAAAAAGATGCCCTAAAGAAACTCAAAAACGACGATGAAGATCCTGATGAATCCGGTGCAGGAGGTGAGCCTAAACAATCTCACGGTTCATCTGCTGGTGCTGGTACAAGTGGGGGTGAAGACTCAAGTCAACAGATTATCGTTTATCAAGATCCTACAGCTGCCAAGCCGATTGAAATGATTGCAGCTAATACGGTGATATTTGTAGATGGATCTGGGGTGGTGAAGAGTGTGGTGAATAGGGACGAGATACAGGTTGGTGAGTTTGTAGAAAGATCCTTAACACGGGAGCAGATTTCAATACTGCTTGGGCTGAATGACAATCAATTAAATGTGTTAGAGGCTAAGCCCGATGTTGAGGTTGTGAATGAAGAAGGGCTGGATGAGGATCCGTTGTTTATGAATAGGGATTTTATTTATGAGAATGAGGACATTGAGATGGAGGATGTGACTGCTGATGAGTACCCGGACTTGTATCAACACACGAACGTTGATCAAGGTGCTCCGGTATTTCAAGAAGAGGTGTTTAAAGAGACTGAGGATGAATTGGAAAAGGTTGTGCAGCGAACAGTATCCTCACTCAAAGAAGTGATTGATGAGGACGTAGAAAGATGGTTCAAACGTCATAAAGTGGGTAAAATTTTCAGTGCTTATCGTTATGTAGATCAAGAAAGAAAAGATACTGCTGCTGCTTGGATTAAGGCTAATCAGGTGACTACCTTCAAGACCGTTTCAAAGGTACACGGTGACATTGTTTCATGGGCTTATGATTCAGACCTTAAGGTATGTATAATCAAATGGGAGAAGGGTGTCCAGATTTATGAGTTTATAAGAGACGTTTTAACTCTACCGCGTTGGGATGTACGAACCCTCGCGAGACGTTCGTTTATAAATCGTGGGGGTCACCAGCATGCTGATATGTTTCATCGGCATCTTCTCTTTGAGGTCAATCACGGCTTCAAGTTCTTTAAGCCTCAAGTCCCTAGACGAAAGCGTATTGATGAGATTGATCCAAGGACTGGCTGGAGGAAACTTGTTTTGAAGGTGAAGCCGCCCAAGACAATGAAGAAGGTCCCTGTGAAGACAATGCCACATGACATGTATCTCTCTTTTGACTGCTGGTACTATGACAACCATACCAGTGAGGCCGTCATTGTTCTGGGAAGAGGTCTGAAGACTAAGCTTATCAAGATAATCGACCCGATGTGGTTGGTTAACTTATCAGAGACCGACAATGATGAGCTCTTCAGGAAGCAGATCTTGTTCGAGCGCCAAGAAGATTATGACCTGGCCATGCAATTCCAACGAGTCGTTCGTGTGTGTCATGAACATGGAATTCAGAGTTGCAGAGACTGGCAGTCAAAGCGCTTCAAATAAGTTAAAGACAAAGAGCTCAAGAAGAGGGGGTGTCTGTTAGTGCACGGTTTTGCATCTAGAGTCTTTGTATTTAACGTTAATGTTTTATTTATGATTTAATGTAATAATAGTTTGTTTATTGAGTTAGTTTGCTAAGTTAAAGGCTAGTTCGCTAGGGGATTTTAGCGAACTAGTCAGTAAATGTATTCCCTCCTGATTCGTTAGAGGATGTTAACGAATCAGGGGGTGTTTCGCTAATTTAATGTATGTAACGAAGGGGAGGCTGGTTCGCTAGGGGATGTTAGCGAACCAGATCACCTTCTATATATAGTGAACTCATGTTCACGTTTTGAAGTAAATTTTGGAGTTAATTAACGAATTGTTATCCAAACTCTCTCTCAAGCTTCACCTAATATTATACAGATAATATATTGATAATAGATATACATATATAACACTGAATCAATGTTAATTATGAGCTAGATCCTTAATCGTATTAATAGTATAAACACAGATCTGAGATCTTTTAGTGGTTATTTTTATTGATACGACTATCGGGTTCCAACAAGTGGTATCAGAGCTGTTGGTGCTCATACACTTGGTTTGGCGTTGATTTTGTTATCATTTTTATTAAATTTTCTGTTTAAGATGTTTTGAATCAATTTGTATTTGAATTGGTTGAATTATGGATGGATTGGATTGAGTTTGTGTTGGTTAAGGTATTGGCTAGGTTCGGATTAGAGGAATTGAGATTTGAGTTGGATTTGTGTGTTTTGGTTTTGGTTTCGGTTTAAGTCCGAAACAGAGTATTGTTATTGGATAATTTGGTTTGGTTATGGGTGTTAATCGGTTATGAGGATTGTATGGTTGAAATCGCGAGGTGTTTACGATGAGTTTGATAGGTAATTTGTGTGATTTGGTTGAGTAACGAGGTAGTATTACAAATTTGACAATTCTGGGTTTCTGGGTTGTTCTTCATAATTTCTGGAAAATTATGTTGAATATTTGAAGATTTGAAGATGAACGTAATTCGCTATCATCTTCCTGGTGATTCGCTATATGTTTATTCGTGATTATTCGTGATTCGTTATCAAATTTGTTACTTCGTTACCTTGTTCGTTAGCCAGTTCGTGTGAGTTATTGGTTCGTGTTATCTAGTTCGTTATCTAGATTAACCAATTCGTGTGACACGCGTCCAACTTGGGATTTGTGTCCTAACAACCTTTGCCACGTGGCATAAGGTGTCAGAGTTTGTTACAAACGGTTGCAACAACCTGATTCGTTATAGTTGATTCGCTATCAACTGTAGCTGATTCGTTATCTTATTTCGCTAAGCATTCCTTAGTGTTTCGTTACTGATTATCATCTGATTCGCTAAACTAATCCTATCAGATTCGCTAAGCTAATCCTTAGTGATTCGCTAAGTTTATTCTGTCGATTCATTACTGATTACTGTCTAATTCGCTAAACAAATCCTTTGTGATTCGTTAAGTTGACTCGTTAAGTTGACTTTTGATTCGCTAAAACACTCACCTCATTCGTTAAGGTACTTTGTTGCTGATCAGTCTTAACTTCGTTAAGAGTTGATTCGTTAAACACTGTTAACAGTTCGCTATAACTATTCTCAGTTCGCTATAATAGTTCACAATTCGCTACACGGTTCGTTAAACCTAGTTCTTTAAACTTGTTTAATTTTCAAATATGGCCGGTATGTATGCATTGGCGTCTCAAAACATGTTGATGCAACAAATGTAACAACTTGATACTGAGATAGGTTCACATTCCAAATGTCCGAGATTGATGAAATTCAGTGATTTTGCAAAGTGGGAACCTCGGTTTCGTGCTCACTTAGGATCAGTTCATCCTTATTGTTCTTACTGTTTAGATGAGGTCTACACTGTACCTATGATTGGAGATGAGACTACGGGTTTTACACCAAAGGCTATCTCACAATACTCTATTGAAGAAAAGAAAGCATTAGAGATAGAAATAAAAGTTTATTCTACTCTAACCATGGCCTTGCCTGAGACTATCTTTCACCAAGTGGGTAACATAAAAAGATGTGCTGCTTTATTTCAACATCTTCGAATGAGAAGTATGGGTAACACAGCATAGAGTAAAAAGGTAATGCTTAAGTTTCAGTTTCGAAACTTTAATCTATTGAAAGGTGAGACGGTTGAAGAAATGACAACAAGATTCAATCACTTGATTGCTGAGATAGACAAGATGAAAATTGAAGTTCCTGAAAGTGATAAAATTGATACTATCAAGAGTATACTTCCTGGTTCTTATTCCACATTCTTAATGGTTCTGAAGGAAAACAATTATTTCGCAAATGAAGATCTGACTGCTATTGAATTTATGAAAAAGGTTGAAGCCGGAGAATATGATCTGAAATGTCAGAAATCTTCAAAGGAAAGTCATGATCCTTCGTTCTATGGTGGAAGTATGCCTCTTAGTTCAACCATATCTCCACTAACCGCTTTTCTTACTCAAGCTGTTGCAAGTGAAAATGCAAATGCTTCATTTAATGATCCACAAGCTTGTTTCTATACTGCTAGAAATACATCTGGTAATTCTGGTTCATCTGGGGCATCGGGAAATTCATCTTCTACTAAACAATTCTCATTTCAACCAAACGTAAACATAAAGGAGGCTGAACAGAATTTTGCATTCTTGTCTGCTTTTATGTCTTCCTATGAGAATTTGGTGAGTAGTAAGATTGCCACAAGTGATTTAACCAATGAAGATTATGATCAATTCATCCCGATGATTTAGAACTCATGGATCTAAAGTGGAACATGGCGATGATTGTTAGAAAAGTGAAGAAGTTTATACAAAGAACATGCAAAGATCTTCCTTCATTGAGCAAGAAGCTTGGGTTTGATAAACTAAAGGTTAAATGCTACAATTGTCAAGAATTTGGGCATTTCGCAAAGGAATGTGATAAACCTAAGAAAGAATACACTGGTTCAAGAAATCAAGATCAAAATGATGCTGGAAAGTCATCAAGTTCAAAACCATCATCTTCTGGAAATCAGGCAATGCTGTCTAATCTGGATGGTAATGATTGGTCTTAAAAATTGCTTTGCAACAACAATCAAGCAAACCTAGCAATGTTTAGAATTGGTGAAAAATTACTGCAATTCGGGTGGTAATTCATGCTTATAAAGCTACGTTTGACTGAGTTTAAGACTACAAGTGTTCTTCGATTGGTGATTGATTTGTTTAAAGATAGAAACCTGACTACGTGGGATACGAGTGTCTGTTCGTTTACTTCTTTCTTAGGGACTTGATCCTGACTACGTTGGCTACGAGTAAATGGCGGATTACTTATGTTGAGGGGGACGATTCTTGAACGAGTTGATCTTATTGAAGAATATACGAGTCTTGTCATTGGAGTGAAGAATTTGATCATTTGAGGTTTATTAATGAAGGTTGGAACTCTGAATCTTATGCCCAAACATTAATGCATCTTTGCGAACGAGATGTGGAAGAGTTTCAAAGAGTATATTTGGATACACGTTATCAAGAGAGGGAAAACCGAAGTGAAAGATGTTGAATGATCGAGTTGTTCATGAAGATGTGTGACGAGGTTAAACGTAAAGATATGTTTTTCTTTTACCGGTGTTGACGGATAGCTGTTGACTTGCTGCTGATTGTTGAAAGATTGAACCATATCATACGCCAATGGATAATCGGGATGATCTCCAAGAGTTGCTCACAATGAGGGGGTGATCTGATATGAAAAGCTACAGGTTGTTGGTTTGCTGAAAAGATTTAAAGATTGTCCGTTTGCACAAGCCCGAAAATCATCAGCCAAGGGGGTGTCTGTTAGTGCACGGTTTGTGACTGGTGATTTGCAGTTAAAGTATTCAAGATTAAAGTATTCGATAGCTACGGAAAAGGGGGTGTCTGTTAGTGCACGAAATGGTTGTCCGTAGCATTCGAATAAGTTATACATAGTCTAGATTGTTTATTTATTGTAAATGGCCCATTCGCTATGGTTTGTATAGCGAATGAGGTACATTCGTTATATGCTAGGATAGTTCGTTAAGGTATAAGCTCATTCGTTATGGTAGCATAACGAATGAGAACTGGTTCGTTATGTGATTAGCTTAAACATAGCAAATTAGGCTTATGTTAACGAATGGGAGTGTGCAGCCTATATATAGGATGATCCCATTCATAATTATGTGAGATCACACATATGAGAGGTGTGAGGTCCTAGATCTAAGTTATATTCTCTCAAAGTTATGTATTTATCCACCATAATGTATTCTCTCCATTTTTATCAATAAACTATGTATTTAACGTATCTTAGATTCGTATTGTATAATCGATGTATCATAGTTGCTAGATCCGTAACGGGTTTCTACAGTTTCAACTTTGAGAAATTGCCTCAATAAGGCACAATTTAAGTGGACCGCGGAAGATGAGCAAGAGTTCCCGGAGGTCAAAAAATGCTTGATGGAATTACCCACTCTGACTGCACCTTATGTGGGAGAACCCTTGACGTTATACTTATTAGCATCTGACGGGTGGTCCATGGGACAACCCTTAAGTGGTTTAAGACTGTTAATATTCATGCGTTTAATCTGTTTATCTTGTTGAATTAGGTAACTACGTTTACTCGTGTAATGGTAGGTATGAGAAGATAGAAGATGGAATTATGAGAACGTGAGCGAAAATGGTGAAGAAAACGGACGTGAAACAAGAAAGTTATGCAAAACAAGATCATTGAGTTTTGGAGCCACCGTAGCTTACGGTGCCCACCGTAAGCTACGGTGGGAGCTAAAGATTATTAGCTGTCGTAAGGCAGTTTAGCCCCAACGTCAGTTTTTTTAATGCCACCGTAAGATACGGTCGCCACCGTAGCTTACGGTGGGCGCGTCGCTGCAGTTTGTAACTGCCATGTATGATTGTATTTTGGACGCCTTTTCACATTGTTATCATATCTTTTTTCATTCCAGACGACCTAGAGGCGATTTTTGGAGACAATTGATCAATTGTGAGTGTGGTAATCATTAGATACTTGTTCTTAATTCGTATGACTATTATAATTGAAGGGATGATAAACCGATACATGTGTGGCTAAATTCCTTTGTGTTTTCCCTCGGATTGTAAGGTTTCTTATGATTGTTTTGTTGAATGTTTATTAAATTTTTGAGATATTAATTTGATCATATTGATTAAATTATTATGGTATTGATATATTGATTGATAGATTATTAGTTTATCGATTTTGTGTTCTAAACCGTCATTTCTTGGTGCTTTAAGTAATCGAGATTAATCCGGAGGGAGTTAGGGTTGGATAAACTAATTGGTTTTTGAGTGATTACCTTGCGTTGTATAATCCAAGTACTTGATCTTCAATTATCACAATCGTTTACATAAACACGAACTTTATATATTGTTCATCTCAGTTAAACATTAACTATAACATTTGTGGAAACCTGAAACCGAGGGAAGACATATTTTCTCATATTAATGAAAACTCGTTTAATTACTTTAGTTCTTTTTGTTATTCAAAATCAAACAACCAACTCTTTGAATTTACTTTTACACTTAGTTTAATATAGATTAATTATAAAGCTACTTAGTAACATATTTTCCACAAACTCCCTGTGTTCGATACCCACTTACCGCTATCTAACTAGTTGTATTCGGTTTATTTTTGAATGAGTCTTCAATCTCACGTCAGCATCTGACATTGCCATCGGAACCGTAATACTGACAGACAGAAAGAATGTCCAAACACCGATATACTATGTCAGTAAGACGTTGTCAGATCTAGAGACCAGATACTCGATGCTGGAAAAACTAGTTTTAGCATTGGTCTATGTTGCCCGACGTCTCCGCAGGTATTTTCAGGATCATCCCATCAACGTGTTAACTGGATACAAACTCAAGAACGTACTGAGTAAATCGGAATTTTCTGGACGACTGGCGAAGTGGGCCATCGAACTGGGTGAGCACGCGATTGAATATAAACCCAGACCCGCAATCAAAGGGCAAGTGTTGGCGGACTTCATCACTGAAGTCCCGCAACACAAGGAAAAAGAATGTTTGATCGAGCAACAACCCCAAGCACCTCCTAAACAAGGACAAATCTGGTCATTGTTTACGAACGGCGCTTCAAGCAACGAGGGATCTGGCGCAGGCCAAAGGCTAGTCAATCCCGAGGGTCATGAGTTTACTTACGCTATCAAGTTAGACTTCAAGAGTACCAACAACGAGGCGGAGTATGAAGCCTTTCTGGCGGGTATGCGAATAGCCAAGAAGCTTGGGGTTAAGCATATGTAAGCGTGGGTGGATTCTATGCTGATTGCAGGACAGATCAACGGAAACTATGAAGTATAAAATGATGTAATGGCTTCGTACTTGTCACAAGCAAAAGACTTGATCCTTCAATTCTCTTCGTGTAAAGTCATTCATATCAAGAGAAGCGAAAACAAGTCGGCGGATGCCCTTATCAAGTTGGCTTCAACAAACTTCGAACACTATGCTAAGGACATTTGTGTTGAAGTCCTGGATCGCCCAACCGTCCCGCAGAACCAAGGTTTGGTAATTTAAACAGGCTTTGAATCTTAGATGACGCCGATCATTGCTTATTTGTCATTAGGAGTCCTGCAGGCGGAGAAAGCCGCGGCTCGGAAGATAAAGCACAAAGCCTTGAATTACCAGATGAATGATGGTGTTCTATACCAAAGATCCTTTCTGGGCCCACTCTTACGTTGTGTGGACGCTGAAGACGCGAACTACCTGATAAGGGAAGTTTATGAAGGCATTTGTGGCCTACACGCGGGCCCAAGGATGGTGATAGCAAAGCTTATGAATGCTGGGTATTATTGGTCGGGGATGCATTTGGATGCGGTGCAAGAAATCAAGAAATGTGATTCTTGTCAACGTCATGCTCCCAATACATTGCAACCAAAGAATGAACTTGTACCAGTAACGTCCGCTTGGCCATTTCAAAAATGGGCCATCGACATTATGAGACTTTTTCCGGAAGCCCTGGGACGGGTCAAGTTTTTAATTGTGGCCATTGATTACTTCACTAAGTGGGTGGAAGCCAAACCAGTTGCATCTATTACGGCATCAAGTGTTAAGAAATTCCTTTGGGAATTTAAAATATGTTGATTGGGGCTTTCGCAAAAACTTGTGAGTGACAACGGGACCCAGTTTGCGGACAGCGGACTACAAGAGTGGTTGAAAGGACTTCAAGTCACTCAAATTTTTACATCTGTAGCCCATCCGCAGGCCAATGGCCAGGTCGAACAGACCAATCGAACAATCAAGGAAGGGATTAAGGCAAGACTAGGTACGAAACGAACAGGCTGGGTGGACGAATTGCCTCATGTACTTTAGGTCTTTCGCACTCAAAAGAATTCCAGTAATTCTGAACCACCATTCAGTTTAACCTATGGTACTAAGGCCATGATCCCAGCAGAAATTGGGATTCCATCGGCACGAATTCTGATGATCAATGATAATGATAAGGAATTGCGGATATATCTATATCTCCTTGAAGAAAGGAGGGAATTGGCATCGATCCGCGAGTATAATTATAAACGGCAATTCCTGAAATATTATGACTCGCAGGTCCAAAAATGCACATTTGATGCGGGAGACTTCGTCTTCCGCAATAATGAAGCATCTGGCCAGGAGCCTCCGGGCAATTTGGCCTCAACTTGGGAAGGCCCTTATAAAGTTAAACAAGTGTTATCTAAGGGAGCACACAAGTTAGAGAAGTTGTACGGGACTAAGATTCCCAGAACTTGGAATGTGGCACGGTAAAAGAAATGTTACATCTAGCAAGACATGTTATTTACTTTTTATTTTTGGCTTGCGTGCCTAATAGATTAAATGAAGGACATTTAATGTCATTTCCTGTAATTTCTTTTGGCTTATGCCTTCTTTATGAAAAGTTCCATTAATCTCACATTATAATTTTATGTAATATACATATTCTGATCCACATACCAGATGGGATTCATATATCCGTACAACAAGAGTGATGTAATCCTTTATTGAAACATAAGAAGATCCTACAAGCACTTATATTATAAAGAATAAGAGAAAGTGTACCAGATGAAACAAACTTCTTATATATGTGCAAATGGAATTACAAAAGATTACAAAGAAGACAAATCATTGTAGTTTACAAAAATAAAAAATTATGATGCTGCATCTTCATCTTCCGCATCAACTTAATCGCCATCATCGGTTGCAAGAAGCGCCTTCAACTGATCAATCCCGTCTTCTTTGTCCGTAAGCTCGACGATTTGATTTTCAATAGTGAACTTCAAATCATCAAATGTCTCCGTCTTCTCAACAAGAATTTTGGCAGTATCTAGGCCATGCAAGACATATTCCTTAGGAAATTTACTCTCCTCTGCAAATTTAAAACCTTCCAGAAAACCTGTCTGGCGGCCGGCCTGAGAAGATGTATTCAAGAGCGCCGTGAGACAATCCCCTAGTTCATCGCCTTCTCGGATGTGAGCGATAACATGTTAAAATATCATATAAGAACATTTATTTTGGGTGTGATTATTTACCTTAGCAGAATTCACAAAGAAGTAAGAATTACCTGGAGAACTCCTTCCGCCAGCAGCCATCTTTTGTCCGCCTTGGCTCGGACAAGATCCATTTTGTTCCCTGCACACTCCAAGGCTTGCTCCCTGTTTTTGGCAGCAAGAGTAGAAAGTCGTTCATCATTAGAAGATGACTCATATTTCAAAGCCTCCATAGAGGCTTTATACTCTTCTAATTGCTGCTGAAGAGCAGCGGTAGCATCCTCAGCGATTGAGCGACGAGCCTTCTCTGCCTCTAATGCCACCTTGGCATCCGCTAACTGTCGCTCAGAAATATCAGTAGCCAGGCTGTTGTCTTTGGCTTCTTTCATAGCCTCAGTGGCTTCTTTTTCCGCCTGGGCTGCTTTCACCTCCAAATCTTCCCACGCGTCGTTCATGCCTAACTAGTCTTGACATATTTCTTGACTGGTGGAGACGGCATTGGCCAGAAAGTAAGAATAAGATTTTAATAACTCTTGACGTCCACGTCCATGTTGACGATCCCTCTCTGCAGGAGGAAGACTTTCTTTCAGATATTCTAGGCACACGTCTGTGTCGCCAAATGTTGAATCCTGGCGTAAGGACCAATGTGGACGATGCACCAAAGGTTCCTCTTCATGCCGGGACGTGTCGCCAACGGCTAACTATGGGATCTATCTCGCGGGCCTGACACCAAAACTCGAAATGACGAACTCGTAACATCCCAAAAGGATGGACCTGTGATAAATGGACACCATAAGCCGTCAAGATGGCTTTAACAAACTTCTCCACAGGTAACCGGAAGTTCCCCGTGGTAAAATGATTGGCATATACGGCCATTTTCTTGGCCGGAGGGTTAGTAGCAATGGAACCGTCCGCCGGGCGTTCAGGATCTCACTCCGGAGCCAAGCTGTAAACATTGACAATGGCGTTGAAGTCCTTCTCCTTGAAGTTAAAAACGACCTCATGGATAGCAGGGGCGCTCTTCTTGTTGCCTGCCATTAGAATGGAACAAGTATACTCAAGTTCTTATAAAACTTGGATCTGAAGATCTAAGAATGAATTTCGAAATCTTAGATCTAATGTTGGAGAGAAAAAAGAAGAAGAATTGGAAGGTGATAAGAATGAATAGGAGTTGGAGTCAGTCTATTTATACACATCGCAATTAATGCGACCGATTGGATGCAGTGGAGAGAGAAAAGGCGACCCAATTGAGGGTTGACACGTCAGGCAAGAAAGACGAAAAAGTAAGACTAGACTGCCAAAAGACGTCATACGCGACTTGTCAGTTGTCTTGCGACATTTCTCTTTCCGCCACGTCATCACTTTCATGCCACTTGCAAAATTCAAAAATGGATAATCCGAAAATATCTCACAAGATAATATCCTACATACAATAATACAAGATTCACAAGATGACAAAATTTTTCTTTTCATTCATATGGAAAGATAATTACAAAATATGTAAAGAATTACAAGAAAATCTTATTCTATGGATCTTCGGCGGACGCATCTTCCGGAGGTGTGGGCGGAGTGTCTTTCGCCCCTTCCTCCAGATATTCTTTTAGTCGATCTGCGCCGTCGCTTGCCGCTGCAAAATCTGGAAACATGTCTTCCAAAGGAAACGATAAATTGTCATATTCGTTGAGACGCATCTCATACTCTTGAGAAACATCACGCCCATGCAGCGGGTGCTCCTCAAATGAACGACCGGCTTGAGCATATGCCAACCCTTCACTAAAACCCACCACGCGGACATAGTTGGAAGAGGCGGTAAGCAGGAAGGCAAGGCTATCCGTTAGCTCAGAACCTTCCTTGATATGTTTAATGACCTGCAGAAGAAAAGAAGATTCATTAACAACTGATGGCAAAAATATTATGGCAACGAAAGTATGGGATAACATATCGCGTTAAGACCCTGGCCCAGTAACCACCGTCGCTCAATCTCCGCTCGCTCCTCCCGTTCTTGAAGTTCATGGAACCCGTCAGCTATTTTTTGCTTATCATTTAGGTATTCAGCTGCACGGGCTTCTGCTTCATTACGCGCCTGCAGAAGCGAGTCGTAAGTGTCCTGCATATCGTCAGCCCTCTTATTCCTAAGCTCAGCTTACTCCTTCTGCAGTTTCAATTCTGCTTCAAGCTCTTGAATTTTGACCCCTTGACGGGTCACTTGGACTTCTAAGGCCAAATTGGCATCAAGTGCCTTAGCCAGGTCCTCCTTTTTTCTCTGAGCTTCTTCCCGGGCAGCTTGAAGAACAGAGTTTTGTTTCTTACAAGCTTCCTCCCATTGACGTGCAGCAGCCGTGTGCCTATCTTTCTCATTTCTAAGAGCAATCTCAGCACCATATAGCTTCCATTTGGCTGTGTTGCTGCCACACGGTGCTCGTCGGCTTCTTTGTTAGCCTTCTCGGCGGATCGGGTCATTTCACCCCACCTCTCTCCCATAGACCGCCACTCTCGCAAAATCTCTTGACAACAAGCCATTGTATTGGCTAGGGACGAAGAGTAGTCTATGTAAAGTTCATAATGGGAATGACCACGTTGATAGATCCCCTCCGTGGGCAGGACACATTGATTTATAAATGTCTCACAAATGCCCGGATTGGTGAAGCGGGATCCTTTCACAATATTCCAGTTGGGAATAAATATGTGATCATCTTCTCCTCGATTGGGCTCCCCGTAATAATCAGAACTTGATGCTTGCGGACGCACCGGGGCAGGCGAAGATTGTCGAGGAACATCACGTGTTGTTACCCCTTTGACATTCAATAATGGCCGTCAAGAATGATAACCCTCTCCTTCACCCATAGAGAATGGAGAAGAGGATAGGGAAAATTGTGGAGGAGGTCGAGGAGGGGATTCTTGCGTTTTGAGTGCCTCCTTATCCACAACTGGATCCTTTCCTTTGGAGCTGGAAGCATTCCCAGCCTCAAACAAATAGGCCAGCGGATCTTCAGTTTCCAGCGGAGGAAGTGGGTCTTCTTGATTCTTCTCAAACAGAGGACTTGGGAGCATGTCTTCTTTCTATGGAGGCGGAGATGGTAGTTTCTCGTCTTCAGGTGTTGTAGACGGTAATTTGTCTGATACAATATTTTCGCCAACAACTGAAGACAAATCTACATAACAAAATCGCACATGAGTATTGGCTAAAGCATAAAAGTTAAAAGAAAGGTGTTTCTTTGACTTACCAGCCATCCCTTTCATGCGTTCAGCAAGGCTGATTTTTTGCTTCTTCGAACGTTGCGTCCGTCGTATCTTTGTTGATGGTCCTTCCGCTGCATCCGCGTGGATTGCACCCGCGTCACTTTCCTGAGGGGACTGGAGGTTCCTCTTCTGCTTCAATTTTGACAGTAGATGTGAGACGGATGAAATTTCAGAAGCAACATCAGAAACTTCTTCTTCTTGGGATGACGATTCGTTACTTGTAAAAAGAATGACGATCACCCCATCAGAAGTAAGAGCACTGAGCAGATGAGGGTTAAAGATGTACGCACCTATCTGGAAAATAGCATCCAAGCCATCGGTTCAGCACGTACTTTAGTGGGGAAGAGAAACTGGTTTCGGGTCCTTTCCAGGACAGGTGTTTCTTTCACGTCACGGATACGTTTTCCCGTGCAACCCCTATTTTCAAAGAGGGCATTCAGCATAGGTCCTTCACCTGGAAAACTCATAAGTCAGTCAAAAATTTTCATATGAAATAAAAAGGAGAAAAGGAAATGTAACTTACGTTCATTCACGCCCATAACGACAAGCTCCAAATCCGGGTATGGCCACAGACGGCTCATACCCGCCCATACCAAGGCCTCCCGGGCAGAGCCCGCATTGGAGATGGTTCCAAAACCAAGGCACGCCTCGTTGGCCGGACGACGGACCATAACATCTGGAACGACGTCCTCTGAAATCCAGAAAAATTTGTAGCGCCAATCTTTATAACCTCCCTCTGACACAATGCCAATAATCCTTTTAGATATTGGATTGCACTTAAACCACCCGCGGTTGGTCATCTAATAGAACACGAGGAATCGATCGATTCGAGGCAACACTCCTTTTGCCGTACACAGGAATTCGAAGTGTCGAATTTGCATAATTGTAAGAGGGTGTAACTAGGATAAATGGATCACGTAAGTGCTTAATACCTTCACGAGAAACTTGGTTATCGAAAACCGAAGATTCCCATAAATAAAATAGTCGGTGTATACTGCCATCTTGCCGGCAGGAGGCATGCTTGCGACAGATTCGGCACTAAGGAATTCCGGTCCCCATTCCGGTGAGATACCATAAGTACTAAGTAACGTTTCGTACTCAGAGATATCCCAATTAATCTCTAAAGTATTGATGTTTGGTACCATAGATCTTGTGTCACTAGCCATTGATTCAGTTGTAAATGGAAAATAGCGAGCAATCGTGAAGAGAATCGAAAGATCGATTAGAAAATTGAGAAAAAACGAAGAATTAAGATATCAAAGGCGATAAAACTTCTTCAAAAAGATAACTTCCCTATTTATACCCATCACAATTAATGCGATGGGATACGAATAGTAGAGAGAGAAAGTTATCGTCCATCCAGCAGACGCCACGTCACACGGGAAATTCGAAAAAAAGAAAAAGGTGCATAGTTGGGTACAGTGACAGCCGGCATAAACGTCCCATCACCTGTTCACGCGCCTGCAAGTGGTCAACTTGTCCTTTTTCATAGTTATCCACACCGCCAACAGTAGATATTTCTACCAAACTCCAAAATTTAAAATCCCCAAATTCTACCTTAAGTCCATTATTCCACCCGCATAAAATCTTCACGCGGAAGAAACAATGGACTGGGGGGGACTTATAGAGGTAGGGTACCAAAAAGACCCAGACACCATTAAGTGATACCTGCGGGTCAGAGGAACACTTCTCACAAGGCACCCGCGGAATATATGGATCACCCGCGTAACTTTGTAAAGGAAGAACATTCTTATATCACGCGGAAGCATCCAGGCACCCTCAGACGTCATCCGCGTGATAACACATTCATCCGCCAAAATGACCAGGAGACAGTGCCAACAGGACAGCTGTAATTAACCAATTGCTATATAGAAGATTTACCAAGATGCTTTCTTGGGCAACATGTGATCTCTCAGCCAATAAATAAAGGACAGCTGGCCAGATTGTTATAATCGTGCACATGGCTAGGGTTACATAGCGTCCTATCATATTAAGACACATGTCCAGGTTGTTATGCCCATGCACATGCAACGTATAGCTCCACCTATCATATGAGGGCACGTTTCCAGGTGGTTACGAGAGCATCTTATAGAAAGGGACAGCTGGCCCAATTACATTCTCACACTCTTCGGCTATAAATATCCTCTCAATCTCCATGAGGTATGGATTCACTCCCAACTATTTACTCTAACTACTTAAGTACTTTCTCTCTGTAAAAACTATACTTATTCTCACGCCGGAGGGTGGTAACGGGAAGACCCCCCCCCCCACACACACACACATTGTCCTTCCCGTAACGAGCTCACGGTGTCTGTTTTTCAGGTTCCGGTCATTGGACTTTGGGAGATTGAGCTCATATCATTGTTGGTTGTTATCCATAACATACCCTGTGTACTCATTGGATCTAGGATCCGTCTAGGGGAATAGAACCGTGTTTCTTCACAGATCAAACCACAAATAGTTTCTTCATAAAAATAAGATTAATTATAAGTTAATAAAAATGGAAGATAATGTAAATTACATGGTTATGCATAACAAACAATTAGTCTCATTTCTTGAAGCCAAAATAACAACTTTTCATATTAGTTTTTGATTGAATAGTGGGTTGAAAACAAACTACTTCGATACAATCTTATGTCTTTTGAACTATCGAATCTCACTTCATACATTCAGTCGCTTTCTAAGTCGTAAACAAACATATACTTCCTCATATCTGTTAATAACACGTCTTCGCGACCATTCCAAAACCCTAAAACTTTTATTAAACCATGAGGCTAGAACTCACAATGCATCACTCATTCTCTCTTCTTTAACGCCTGCACTTCCACACCTTGGTTAACAATTTGATAGACGTCATACACATATCCAACTTCACCATGCAAATCAACCAACTGCACCTTAACCAATCCAGAAGGTAGTTCATGAAGATGATCAATTACTCCAAATTCATCATTAGGCACATAAAAGGTTATTATTGTCCTTCCTAAATAAGCTTCAAGATAATCATCATATTCATTACTAATTAACCAATGCAAACATCCATTAACAAACACGCCTTCACCAGTTATGGGTAAAGACAGGACTTGTGGTATCTTTCACTCTGAGTCCGTGACAAAATCATGCACTTTGTTACCATGAAAATAGAATGGTGTGATTTTCATGGGTGACAACTCGAAGGGTTCTCTTCTTAGAGGATGGATGAAACCAGAGTGGTGGCCTCTAGGAGGCGCTATGATGAATAGAGTATGCCCTTGCAAGTACCTATGATTATATCATTATGGTATATTGAATCCAGGTTCATACACATAAACTTCATCACCGGTGGCATCTTTGTCACTTCTAAGAGTCTAAGTATGCATGGTGAGTTGGAAAGATCTGATGGGAATAATTGATGAAACATGATGAGCACTAAATCGTTCACTGCCACTCGTTTTGTATGCAAGGTTTTGAGATTAGATTGTTGATGTAGTTGCACCATTGCTTCCCTACACACCAGATTCGAGCCAAAGATTTAATTGGTGTTCTTTATATGATGTCGTACATGTTATCCAGAGGAAACCCAGGCATGATCGTAGATTTGTGAAGGTTGAATTGTGGTAAGTTAAGGGTTTACGGTTTGCTTGATTGTAAATCACAATATGTAAGATCTTGGCATTTATTAATTTATAGTAATAAATTCTTTTGTCCGCGACAACAAAAGTGTTGAGCTCAGAAGACGGATGACCTGAGCAGTCGAATGAATGACATAATGATCAGCTGACTTGGAACTGATCGCTTTAACATATATAAAGCAGTTTTGTAGTAAATGTCGTTTGTTTCCTTTTTATAATTATTATTTGTAGGGCCAATATTCTATATTAGTTTTAGGATTTTGTATGTCTTTATATTCGCTAAGATTCGGTGTAATACGTACCTTAGTACGCTTATTTTATAAAGACAACATGTAATTGTTGGAGAAATGGGGACCCTATATAAAGGGTCACTTAACCCATTTCTCGACAACCAACCTTTGCAAATAACTCTTACATTTTCACATCCAAGTATTCCATATTCTCTCTAAATCTAAAATTGTCTCAACTCCTCACCCTCCTTCCAAGTTTCGGTTTTCTCTTACACACATACAAGATGAGATCTCGGTCCAACTAGTTGTTTCCGTCAACTAGTTGTAAGGTTGATCCAAGAACGACTAGTACTTAGTTTGTTGTGTGTTTAATCCGGTCACGGTACCTACAATTGGTATCAGAGCTTTCGGGCTCTACTAGTTGTAGATCTTGGGTCACAACCTTGGATTTTGGTCTTGTGTGTAAAAAGAAGTATTTTTCGAGAAAATAAGTTATTTTCTGATTTTTGTGTTCTTCAAGTTTTTTTAAGAAATTTAAGTTGTTCTTGTTCAAGAAGATGGTAAAAATAGGTTAAAGGTTGTGTTTGTGGTGTGTTAATCACAAAAGATTGTGTTTGTAGTTGTTGCATGTGAAGGTTGTCTTGAAAAGTTGTGTTAAACATGTATTTGGATATGGTTGAGAAAGGTGACAGGAAAGTGGGTTTGTGACTTACTAAATTTGTTTAAAATTTTCGCCTACTTTGCGTAAGTCGGTCAGTTTTCAAAATCGATCAGTTTCCAAAATCGATCAGTTTCCAAAATCAATCAGTTTTCTAAATCAATCAGTTTCCAAAATTGACCATTTTTCTAAATCGATCAGTTTCCAAAATCGATCAGATTCCAAAATCGATCAGTTTTCAAAAATCGATCAGTTTTCAAAAATCGATCAGTTTTCTAAATCGAACAGTTTCCAAAATCGATCATTTTCCAAAATCGATCAGTTTTAAGATCGTTCAGTTTTCAAAATCGATCAATTTTCAAAATCGATCAGTTTTCAAAATCGATCAGTTTTCAAATTCGATCACTTTTCAAACATCCTTTTCAAAACCCATCCTTTTTAAAACCCATCCTTTTCAAACACCATCTTTTTTTAAATCTCATATTTTCAAATCCCATCCTTTTAAAAAACCATCCTTTTTAAATCCATCCTTTTCAAAACCCATCCTTTTTGAATCTCATCATTTTCAAAAACCCATCGTTTTTTTAAAAAAAATCCCATCAATTTTAAATCCCATCGTTTTTTTAATCCCATCATTTTTTTATCGTTTTCCAAAATCCCATCATTTTTTTAAAAAAAAAGTCTTAAAATTCTAAGCTTGAAGGGAGTCTCAGTATGAGAGAATGCCAAAAGGACATGTTAAAAGAAGAATTCAACATGTTTAAATATACTCAAGGAGAATTGGTTGCCTCTCTCATCAACAGATTTGCGTCACTCGTTACTAAATTGAGAATTGTCGGTATCATCCCTGAGTTGTCTGAGATCAAAATGAAGTTGTTGGATTCACTGCCTTAAGCATGGAATAGCAGTGTGTGTACCATCAAAAGAATGACAGACCTGGATACCTTAACACTGTCAGAGTTAACTTCTACCATCAAGTTTTTGTGCAGAGAAAATAAAGATGAGACAAATGTTGTGGGTGTGAGCAGTCAAGCAAGTCCTATCATCCTCGAGTGTGCTGCAGGTGGAAGTAGTCAAGCAAACACCTCGTCAAGCTCCACTGATGGGATTCCTACACATGCCTTTCTCATTCCCGAGGTACACAAACTTTGCTCTCAAGAATGTATTGATAAAGTTATTCACTATTGAAACCATAATGCTAAAATTCTTGAACAAATTGATAGCATTAGAGTTCAGAATGATGATCTTAAAAAGGCTGCAAAGATATATGCTACTAGGATTAACACTCATGGTAATGATATGGCAGATCTTAGGGAACAAGTTTCAATTGCTAGAAATTTAGCAAAACGTCATGAAAATCATGTAATTGAACTAAACGCTAAAATTGTTAAATTGGAAATTGAGTTAACCCACAAGAAAATTGCCATAGAAAACTTTGAGTTAGCAACCGAAAAGCTGAACAAATTAATTGGGTCACAAATGGAGTTAAGAATAAAGACTGGATTAGGTTATGATAGTTCTGCAGTTCCACCTCCTTTTAATGATAACTATACTAGCCTTCCTCACTTTGATTTTAACTCTCCTCTTGCGGAAGAAATGGTCTGTGGTATTGGTCATGTGCCCATATCAAAGACATTTGTTCCTGCTGCTCCCAAGACTGTTGATTCAGTTGTTCCTTCAGTTAGTCCTAATAGTAGTTCATCTTCTTCAGCAGTTTGTGTATAAGAAAGTGGGTCGGTGGAAAGGCCTTTTGAGGTGAACATAACTAGTTGTTCATCATCAAGTTGTGAGACTGAGGATAATTCAAGTAAAAGAAAAGTGTTTGAAAATGATAATCAACCGAGTATTTCATGTAAATACGTTCCACCAAATAAAAGATCATTTTCTCAAACAACTAATCAATCACAAAATCCTCAGTCATACAACTGTTTTGATAACAACTATTATGGTCATTATCAACAAAATTTTGTTGATCCATATTACACTAATGTTTTTGATGATCGGGGTCAATCATCAAATGTGTTTTATAATCATGTTCCTTTCCACGGATCATCTTTCCCACCACACCCACCATTTTATAGTTCTGATGAGTTCTATAGTGCTCCTAAGAGAAAGTGTTGTTTTGTTTGTGGTCATTCTTCTCACCTTGCAAGACATTGCAAGCACTGGTTCAAGCAACAACTTGATATTCAAAGGCGTCTGAGTCAGTCCCCGAAAGGTGATTTTAGTAGCCCAGTTTCAAGGACTGATCAAGCTGATAGTGAAGCCAATGAAGTGGATGTGAGATCCAAAGTCAATAAAGTAAAACCCAAGAGAAAACCTATTTGGAGAACAAAAAGGATAAAATCAAAAAGAATCCTAAGACTGAAAAGTCTAAGGATTCACCAAAAACAGTTTTAAAATTTAGAAAACAAAAGTCCAAAATCTTCAAAACCAAGGAACAAGCTTATGCTTGGTTTCCTAAGGACTGTTCTTCAAGCGACGAGTCGCCAAGAAATAAATTGTTTTCAAGAAATAAAATCAAGTTTTGTCGATTTATGGTCGAATTTCCCGAGACAACTAAGTCTCGGGAACCCGTGTCCATTTAAACGCTTAGTGCATGTAGGGTCAATCAAGGAGGACTATCAAAAGCATACGGTACTTAGATAGTGGTTGCACCCAACATATGATGGGAGAAAAACCCTTGCTATATGATGCTAAACCATTCGATGGCGGATTCGATGTTTGTTATTTGATGGGATAATACATACTTACGATAGTCCATCTGACAACAGCTTTGCTGACCTTTTCACTAAAGCCATCGTCCAATTTTGATTAAAACAAACTATCTATCTTTTTGTATATAAATTTGTAAATATTTTTCAAATATGTCATAATTTTAGAGGGAGAAAATGAGTCTCAACTCACCAAAAAGATTTTACAGTTGTTAAGAAAAACAAAATTTAAGTCACTTAACTTCCAAAAATATTTTATATTATTTATTTTATTTAAGAAAAATCTGAAAAAGTCTTTAAAGTATATTCTCTCGCTTTGAGGGAGCTCATGTTTAGAGGGAGTCGGATAATATTAAAATATCAGAAAATTTTGAGAAATTGATCCGACCTTTGGAAAATGATAGAAAATTGTCTTAGGTGAACCTAGCACATGAAAAGAGTAGATCAAAAGCCAACAAGATCACTGATTGATGTGTAGATAAGCTTGACAAATGAGTAAGTATCATACTGATATAAACTTAAATAGTCGCCTATGCTAGTGGTTACACTCTTATGAAGCGGCCACCGACTCCAAATAAGTCATATTAATGAAGGCAGAAATCCTAATAGTCAGTCATGCACGAGCCCGTTAGTGATTGGTCACATTAGAAAAATTATTTCTTGCTTTAGTTTCGAATATTGAAAAATATCAAAAATCATTGAAAGAGCAGAAAAAGTGCAAAATACTCAAAAAGTATTGAAAAATCAACAACAAAAATGTTGATAATTATCAAACAAAAAGAGGTATATTAGAACCATGTAACGTGGGGCAAACAAGTAAATCCTAAACACTTTATATGAAGGCATAAGTCAACAGGAGTAGTAAGTCCATGGTTCAGCCTTTACATATTGTTTGAAAGAAAAGTTTGCAAAAGTTTATGAAAGCACAAAACGTTTTGATCAATCATTAGGGGGTCGGAGTCAATTCGGGGTGATACTGATGAAAACAAACTATGCCCGAGGTATGATGGAGTATGTAACATGTCAGATTAACAAGGGGCCACACAAGTATTGTTCCTAATTAATACCTTAACATATCACGGTGAAATCAAAATACTTGCTAAGTTTAAAGTGAAGCAACATATCTACAATCGACTTTGGGTTATTGGTATAATAATATCCAAATAGAAGTGTGATCTAAGACATTTTAGACAATGTGATTCCATGTTGTGATCTTTCTCGCAAATATATTAAAGTCATTAGAAAATTATGTAAATATTATTGTTATATAATATTAAATTCATATTTACTCCTATCTTTTCATTTTTCTTGTTTTATTTTATGTTTCAACTTCAAAACATTATGTATATATATTCGTAATATTCGATATATGAAAATTCCAAAAAGATTTTAAGTTTTTATGTGTTCGTACATATTTTATTAAACCTTTGTTTTATTCAAAATCATGTGTTTTGTTGTCAATGTCGTTCATACAAAGTTCGTTGGAAACCTGGGACTTAAACAAATCATATACAAGTTGAGGGACTGAAATTGGTATCTTGTGAGAAGTCTATATAAAATAAAATTTCAGAGTTATTAATGCAAATACTTCAAACCAAGAGCATACTTTGAAAAAGAAAATTCTTCTTTGACCCTCAAGAGGGTATGTGAACGAATTTTATTCGCTCTAAGTTTTGTGCAATAGTACATGGACAGGTATATCAAGATCAAGTGTCCTGGGCTGCAGAGACTGAAGTTGCCGATGCTGAAGCGCTTAAAAGAAAACGAGAACGTGATAGTTGGCGGTTGAACCTAAATTGAACTGATCGTGTCTAAAGATCAGTCGAAGGACAAAGCAAAGAAACAAGTCGGCACAAGAAAGTCAATAAAAGAAAATTAGATGTCGAGCCTCCCGCATCTGATGTTTCTAAAATTTGTTGTTGCCGATCCTTCCCAGAAAATAAGATTGAAGTTCAAGTCTTCAAGATCGGAAAATAAAGAACTGTTCAAGATCCAATCTCGTTCAATCTCTTGGATCAAGACAATTACTGGATTTTAAGAAATAAAGACGAAGCAAGGAACTTGATGAAGATTTCTGGACATACTCGATCCTAGAGGGAGATTGTAGGGCCAATATTCTATATCAGTTTTAGGATTGTGTATGTATTTATATTCGCTAAGAGTCGGTGTAATACGTACCTTAGTACGCTTATTTTGTAAGGACAACATGTAATTGTTGGAGAAATGGGGACCCTATATAAAGGGTCACTTAACCCATTTCTCAACAACCAACCTTTGCAAATAAACTCTTGCATTTTCACATCCAAGTATTCCGTATTCTCTCTAACTCTAAAACTCTCTCAACTCCTCACCCTCCTTCCAAGTTTCGGTTTTCTCTTACACACATACAAGATCCGAGATCTCGGTCCAACTAGTTGTTTCAGTCAACTAGTTGTGAGGTTGATCCAAGAACGACTAGTACTTAGTTTGTTGTGTTGTTTGATCCAGTCACGAGACCTACATTATTGAATTGAGCTTTTGAGCATAAACATTATGTTGTCGGCCAGCTAATGATGTCATCCATTCGACTATTAAAAGTTATCCATCTGTTTCGAGGTCCACACTTTTATTGTTGTTCAAAAGCTCATTCATTCGATTGTCTAAGATTTATTTCCCAAATAAACAACTATTATTTAAATCTGTTCCGAAGATCAGGTGACCGATACCCCATAAATGATAAACCTTCAACTTTTATATTTCAAATTTAAATGCATTGATAATTGACCCATTTAATGAATCCTAATATTAACGAATTTATTGCCATTAATTAATACAACCCATGATCTTAAATATTTGTAACATTAATAGATTTATTAATATAAATTAATACAACCCGAGATCTTATATATTACAATTTACAATCAAGCAAACCGTAAACTCTAAACTCACTACCATTCAACCATCATAAATCTACGATCATGGCTGAATTTCCTTTGGATAACATGTACGATGTTGTATAATTTGCGTACCTGGAGGATGAATTCGATCAATGATGCAAACCTGTAATCTTGATTTTAGTCTTAGTTTCTTGAACAATTGCCTGGATTAGTCTCTGAATCGTGTATCACTTTCAGATAAACCTATTTGCGGGTTACACGCAATGATTTATCGGATAAGACAGAGATTTTCTGTAGTTGGAATTGGATTTTTAATGATCCTATGAATGTGATGAAGAACCAGAGAAGAAATAACCGTCTTTGATGTTCTGTATGTTCGATAGAGAGTTATAAACCTAGGGATAACATCGATCAATATATCTATGATCAATTCCCACATGAGCCCAAAATAACCAAATATAAGCCCACTTATTATTATACTTAAGCCCAAGTATAAAAGCGAATAACAAAGCCCAAATAACATTATTGTTAAACGAGCCCGCACTCCCTCGTCACCTAACCCGCTTAATCTCTAACGTTATTTCCTCGATCGACAAGTTAATCCAATAACACTAAAATATCCAACATACGACATTGATCATATCAAGAATGCTAGTGAAAAATTTGTCTCGAATTTGGTGTGTAGGTAAACAATGGTGCAACTATATCAACGATCGATCTTAATCTCGAAACCATGCATGCAAAACAAGCGGCAATTATTCCCATCAGATCTTTCCAACTCACCATGCATACTCGGTTTCTTGGAATATAAAGAAAAATAAGGCACTTGTAGCCTAGAAGTGACAAAGAAGCCACTGATGATGGAGTTTATGTGTACAAATTTGGTTTAAGATACCCTCATAACATAATCCTTGGTGCTTGCAACTGTTTGCTCTAATCATCACTGCACCTCCCAAACGCCACCACTCTTTGTCATCCATCCTTTACGAAGAGAACGTAATGATTTGCCACCCATGAAGATCACACCATTCTGTTTTCTCTACTCATGACAACGGTCATGGAGGATTGATATTGAAGAGACAACCCGATGTGTCAAGGAGTACAACGGGCTTTGTTTTGATTAGTCTAAGAATTATTTCAATATAGTGTGCATTGTACTAGCTAAGACTACTACAAGATGAGCCCCGGCCAGGCAGTCATCAACTAAGATGAATCTACGCATCATGGTGCATGTCTTTGGGACTGACTCGTGGTGAAAGATACCACAAGTCCCGTCTTTTCCCATAATTGGTAAAAGTGTGTTTGTAATGGATGTTTGCATTGGTTAATTAGTAATTTACCAATTATGATTATTATCGTGAAGCCTATTTAGGAAGGACAGTATAACCTTTGGTTACTAATTAACCAATGCAAACATCCATGATTATTATCGTGAAGCCTATTTAGGAAGGACAGTATAACCTTTGTTATGGCTAAGGATGAATTTGGAGTAATTGATTCTCCTCATGAACTACCATGGTTTGGTTATGGAGTATTTTGTTGATTTGATTGTGAAGTTTGATATGTGTAGTATCAAATTGTTAACCAAAGCGTGTAAGCGCGGGTGTTGAATGAGTGAGAATGTGTGATACATTGTGAGTTCCAACCTCATGGTGTAATAAAGGGTTTAGGGTTTGGGAACGATAACGGAGACGTTGTAATGACATATTTGGGGAAACATATTTTTGTTTACGACTTAAAAATGACTGTATTGTATGAACTAAGATTCGATGGTGGGGAGGAAGGTTCAGAAGAAATAAGATTGTATCAAAGTGTTTGTTGTCAACCCGCCATTAATCAATCATAAGCTTATGTAAAAATTTGTTACTTTCGCTTTAATAAATGGGACTGGTTGTTTGTTATGCATGGCTATGCAATTTACATTATGTTATATATTTATTACTTATCTACTTATTATAATAAAAGACTACTTAATTTTATCACTTGTCAATCTCATAGCCTTCTCATTTTTTATCAACATATTTCAATATATAGTCCCTTATTTTTAAGTTATTTAAATATATAAATTCAAGTTTATTTTTATTAAAGGTAAATTCTAATCGATTCATTCATTAACATTAATTGTGAAATAAGAAATAAGGAAATTTCAACATTGAAGTTGCATGCCAGTTAAAATAAAGTCACGTGTAATTGTTTATTAAAGAAAATAAACGCGCATCATTGTCTAAGAATTTAGATTTGTATGGTAATAAACTACAAATTGTTTTTAAACTGGAATTCGAGCAATAATACATAATATTTTATATAAGATTGGTTTCAGATTTTGATTTAAAATTTTCTCATATGCATTTGAACTCGGGAAAATGTGTATTTTCTTAATTTTCTCCGAACATTTTATATAAATATTGCAAACATGGAGAATACATATTACATAAATTTTGGTGTTTAGTTTTAATTAATTCATTAACTTTTTGTGTAATATAAAGAGTTTTAGTAATAAGAAAATCAATATTTATTTCTTTATATTTTCTTTTATAACTCAGACCAAAATGTTTCAAAACACATATTTTATGACTTGATTTATACTTTTTCTATGCATTTAAATATATTTAATTTAATATGCCTTATAATACAGATTACTTAATTAAAAGCATTTAAATTCAAAATTTTAAACCAAAAAATTTGTTTCAATCTCATCCACTATTTTCCCTTTTCAAAAGTCATTTATGATATTGAGAACAAGATTCATAGTTAGTCACTTTCGTGAGGTTTTTAAATAATTTCAATATTACATTAACTTATTAATTTTATTTTTATACAAATACAAAGAACTGGGGTTATCTTAGTGTTTTCTGTTGGTTAGTAAATAGTTAAAGTGTTTATTATGGTTTATATCAAAACAATAAAGATGTATGCAAAATTTATAAAAATTACAGTCATAACAATTATTATTCAAATGTGTTATAAAAATTCATTAACATTCACACCTTAATTATAATATAACTTAATAGAAATATTTATTATTTTTCTTAATATTTGTAACTTGATCATGTTCCTCATTATATTTCAAGAATATTTCATTTTCACATTAACTATAAAAAATAGTTAATCAGGTTAAAAGTCATTTACCATGCTTTCATAAAATCAGAAATCTTTGCTTCTTATTATTTTTTTATCTATATAAGTTGTTAAAATATATATATATATATATATATATATATATATATATATATATATATATCGATTAATTAAGTATTCCAACAACTTTTCATTACATTACCTAATAAGTCACACGATATTAGTATTCAAAATTTAAGCATTCCTTATCCAATACTTTGAATTATTTTAAATAAGAATCACTATCTTCAGTTTATGAAACTTTAAATATTATAATATTTTGTTAACTCTGAATAATCACTGTTATTTGAACAATGACTTTAAGGTTAGCATGTCTTTGTTATTTTCCTATGAATTACATTCTTATGAAATGAAACAAATCAATTTATTATATTTTAATTTTCAGTTATATATGTTGCTTAATTATACAACTTTTAATTGTAAAATATATAATCAATTAAATTTTGTCATACACAAAATATTAATGACAACAAATATATCATAATCAATCAATTTAGATTCTAAGGATGATTATATATTTCATCAAAGTTCAGGTAATCTGTTTTTGGGATAATCATGTTTTTTAAATAAACATGAATTGATGATCTCAAATGACATAATATTAATTGTTTAAAAGGTTTGGTATTTTATGTGTATGAATACTTTTTTTGTTAGTTTCATGGATATATTTATCATTATTTAGGGTTGGTAATTTGGTATGTACTTGAAAGAACCTTATTTGTCACACGGACAACTATATGTGGTTACATCAAGAGTTACAAGCAAGCTTATATGTTACCTTATCAAGATTTAGAAGAACTCCGATGTCATGTTTAGTTCTGATTCAAAATTCTGAACTGGACAAATGTCCATTGGAGGTAATGTTCAGTTTAAAGCATATCCATAAAACTGAACTAAAACAAACATGATAAGTGAGTCCAATGTAATTCATTTTTAATTTTCATTAATGTGGTATGTACGAAGACAATCAAGAAACCCTTTCTTCCCTATCGAAACAAGAATAACACTCTCATCTTTCCAACAGGTGAGTTTATAGGTGTCTACTATAGCGAGGAATTGAAGTTTGCAAGAGACCTTAGTTACCCCGTGCTCCCACTCTGTAAGGCCCTGTTACCGGTGCCTCACTTTTGACATCGGATTTACTCATAAACGCAGTTCCAAATATCATAGTTAATTAAAAACTTCGCGGAATAATATAAAACATCAACCATTCGTTACAAATATCCTTAATTGTCTTTTAAAACATGACATAAAATATAACTTTCAAAACATCATGGCAATCTTCAGATGCCAGCCTATTCAATCCTGTCATGTGTCCATCTTAAATCAGCTGTCTCAATCTGTTAACCTGCGTGCATACTAAAAGTCAGCTACGCTGCGTGAGTTCTAGTTATTCACATAACTTATTTTACATAAACATATACGTGCCCGAAGGTACGCATTAAATACATAACATGTACTTCATTCGTCCATACACATTTATAGCTAACCTTACGTTATAAAGGGCATTTCACCCTACATACCTCGGATATTATTAGGGTCGGTACCCTCCATCCTCGGATACTATTAGGTTCCGGTCTCCCTTCATCCTCGGATATTATTAGAGTCCGGTCTCCCTTCATCCTCGGATATTATTAGGGTTCGGTACCCTCCATCCTCGGATATTATTAGGGTCTGGTCACCCTTTATTCCATTCCTTCATAACATACCTTTCTATATATATAATTGTAAGTTTCATACATACATCATTCATTCTTCATATACAAAAATTTTATCATCAAACCTTTATCTGGCAGTACATGCAATATCCGAAGATGGTTCATGTACCGACAAGCAGTCAATCATACCTTTCACATAAAACATATATGGCATACACTTATCACATAGGATAATTGTATTAACTAATCACATCGAGTATGCACATAGCCCCGAAAACATAGCAAGGAATGGGGCTAGAAACTCACCTGAAGTCGGTTACGTTCACCGTTAACAGTTATTCCTCTCTTGAGCTGAGCGCGACTAACTATATAACAATTACGCGTATCAATTAACTATCACTACCCATATCACTTTTCTAGTGTAATTATAACCCTCAACGACCTGGCAGCGAAGTTCTAGGGGCGGCAGCCCCTAAAGGGGTCCAAGCGGCTGAGCCCCTAGCTGGGGTTAAGCTGTCTTAACACATTTTCCATTAGGTTTTCATAATATTATTTTATTGCTAACTCGATAATCCTTTTAAGGCATCTTTCGTTAATTAATAAAGTCCAAGGGCTATTTTGTAATTAAATCATTCTTTTCTAAGTCTATGGACCGTTTATGCCATTCTTGTAAACTTAGCTCGTTATCCAGTTATCTGATTCGTTATTCAGTTCTTTAACGAATTAGAATTCTATAACGAATGGAGTTCTGAATCGTTATATCATAACGAATCACCACTTATGGACCATCTTAACAAATTGAACTTTATAGCGAAGTGGTCTTACATAGCGAACTGGCAATCATAGCGAATTGCTCAACTAGTTCGTTATTCTTCCTTAACAAACTAGCCTAACGAACGAGGGTTCTTCCGTAACGAACCACATAACGAACTGAAGCTCATTCGTTATTCTCCCGTAACGAATTAGGGTTAGGTTTTGTCAGAGAATGTCAGAAACATTCTCTGACATACTTAAATACCCGCGCCGCCTTTCCGGCGTCGACGTGCCGGAAAAACGCGGTTTACCCCATTTTACACCGTTTTTCGTCCCGTTCGATCCATATATGAGCTAGGGTGACCCCTAAGCTCATCTTTTGATCGGTTTACACCTGATTCTATTGGGATCTCGTGACTTTAACGGCTTAAGGTGTCGGCTCGTCGTTTCGTGACTAGATCTAGCGGGTTTTGGTTTATACAATATCGTACTATCATTACCTCGGGTCGGTGCTCGGTTTCCTTGGTTTCGGCTAAAGTAAGGAGAGAACTAGAGAGAGAGCTTAAGTGTGTGTTTTGGATGGTGTAAGGAATATGAGAAATGAAGGATTAAATTGTGATTATGGTTTATATATTTATGGGTCATGGGCTTAAGCCCATGGTATTTCCTTCTTACCTAAGTCTATAACTCACATCCATTCAATCAACACAATCCCAACTCATACTCCATTTATTTAAACCGATAATGACTCACTATAAAATAGACGAAATTTATTTTATTATTATAACCAAAAGTAGGCTGTTACACACTCTCTCGCTACCTCTATGAAAGAATGGAAAGCCCTTTCATAGAATTTGCTAACACACACTCCTCAAAGAGGATAGAAGCAAAGAAAGATGGAAATGAAGCTTTATCCTATGTGTACAAGATCCTTATGAATTCACTATACGTGAGATTTGGTATTAACACAGAAAGCACTACTGCCGAGATCTGTGATCATGATCGCTATAAAACAGTGTACAAAAAAGATTCCTTTATGTATGGTTCACTGCTTGGTAAGGAAAGATACGTAGTTTCCTACCATGTCAATACCGGTAATACCCCGGAAGAATGGAACCCACCAAGGAACGGGTTTTGAAACCAATTTCAACCTCCCACTTTAATTATCTTTCTTTTTGAATTAAAAAATAATTTTTTTTTGTTTTACTTTAAATGGTAAAAGTATTATTTGTTTCTAAGCTTACATACAAACGGTAACCATCTTAAAACATTTTTTTGAAAGGCAGTAAACATCTATAAATATTTAAATAAAATGAAATAAAATAAATAAGATACTTATAAAAGCATTATAGTTTATAGAAAGAAAATGTAGAACTAAGTGATTATGTGGAATACATGGGTGTTTAAAAGTGGATGTAGTGTTGGATGATAAATGGTAATTTTTGGTGTTTAAAGTGAATGAGTGAAAATCTGATGTGGTAGCTGATGTGACGCGCTTAGTTTTGTTTTACTTATCCACCATTGTGGATGCTCTTATAATCAGACATGGACTAAAGATTTTGATTTTCTAAAAACAATGTATACCAACCAATACAACAAATGTACTGAACAAGGAAGTTTTTTACTCATTTGTAACATATTTGTTTAACATTAGTTATGTAATTATTAAGATTTTAATGTAAATTGTAATTGTATAAACAATATATGGTTATTTTTTTAGCTGAATTTTACTTAATGTATAGTTTAAAATTTTCATCAATTACTTGTGTAATACATGGGTCTCAAACTAGTAAGTTATAATTAATCTTATTTTTATCAAGAAACTATTTGTGGTTATAAATCTTGTTTTGGATTAATGAATTGTTACTTATATGTCAATTATATATATAGAGAGAGAGAGAGAAAATTCCAATTTAACTCCCTGGGATATATCGTCGGGACACGGACTAGCCACTAAAAACTAATTTGCGCATGTTGCGCACCTGTATTTCTCCGGTGGGTTCTTCTGAATCCTACCGTTAGTTGACTTACCGTTGACTGTTAATGGTGAAGGGTAAAGTCGTCTTTGCACATCTTTTTCTCCCCTGATCCATTATAACCCCCGAATTAGGGCAATTTTCATTAGAAAATTGAATTCAAGGCCAACGTTACATCATTTTACCCCTCAATTTTTTCGATCAGCTTCAGACATCGGAATGCCGAGCTCATATTCTATTAGGCCGGACAGTGAGTATTGTGACCCGGACGACCTATATGGTAACGTTTTACAGTTTGCACAACATTTTCGTTTTTTGCTTGATTGTTATTAACGGGCTGAACGGTTGTTATAGGTGAAAATTATTTACATGCGTTCACCATAAAACTTTTCCATTGAGGGTATTTCACTACCGAGGGGCAGCGAAGATGCGAAGGGGGGAAGATAACTTACGTCGATGAAGTTCAAGTTTCTGAATTTTGTAAATGTTTGTTGGTTGGAATACTTTGTAAGTTACAATATGGTTGTGGTACAGCTTGTTGTTTTCATTACAAACATCCGCATGTCAGTTTGGATTTGGGTTTAAAGCCATTGATTAAAGATTATCATTTTCAAGATGTTTGTGCTATGGTTAGAGGTAGTGATGGTGTAGGTAGTCACATTGTTGAGATTTTTGTAGAACATGGCAGGACTAGTGGTACTAAAATTGTGGTATATGATTTTGGATTTGTGCCTGGTTTTGAAAGTGTTCATGAAGTGAGTGGTGAAAGTGTCCATGAAGTGAGTGGTGAAAGTGTTCATGAAGTGAGTGGTGAAAATAGTTCTAGTGAGGAAGATGATGACAGTTATAACAGTGATCGATCAAATGAAAATGATCCTAAGTATACGGCTGCCTTTCAAACACCCTTGGAGGATGTAGAAGTTGACATGAGGTTGTATAAAGCTATTGTAGATTTTGAGTAATTAAACACTTACACAACACAAGAATCGACGACCCGGGTTTGCATCGGTCCAAGATATCCGGTAACTTGTCCCGACACCACATGGTCATCTCCCACAACAGTCTTCTACACGGGAAGGCTTGGAAGGTTACCCCGAGGAGTATCGATTACACTTGGATTGAGACATCCGGTGTTAATAGATGAAGAACGGAGCCAGCCGGAGATAATACAGGAAACGACAGCCGGAAATAATACGGGGAAATAGGAGGAGAGTATTAATAATTCGGGTGCAAGGGTAACATAGTAATTTTGCTTATTTTTAACGAGTCAATGATAAGTCAATTGACGATAGGAGTCAGAAGAACCCTCCGGAGAAATACAGGTGCGCAATATGCGCAAATTAGTTTTTAGTGGCTATTCCGTGTCCCGACGATATATCCCAGGGAGTCAAATTGGAATTTTCTCATATATATATATATATAAAAAGGATCCAATACAATAATCCCTAATCGTACATTACGTACGCAACTCGTAGACCCGTCGATTTCAAATAAAACGCGGTGGCAATACTGTAATTTTCATCAGATCTTATTCGCTGCTCGCATCGATTCCGTCCACCTTCACCATGACCGTTCAGCAATCCGTCACCATCCAATGATTCTGTCCACAGTCCACCATCCAACGATTCTGTCCACCATACACCATCTTCCTCCGTCACGACCTGTAGGTCAGTTGATAAAATTGACCAATTGAACTTGAAATTGTTGAACTAATTGACCAATTAAACTTTGAAATTGGTCCAATTAATCATCAATTTGAAGTTTCAGTTGATCAATTTTGAGTTTTGAGTGATGGATTTTAACTGAACGTTTAAAGTTTTAAGCGCCATTTGCAGAAACCAGTTGCAGACGTTCCATATTTTGTTCATATGATCGATCGATGTTCAAATTCACGGTCGATTGATAATTGTTTGATGATTACGAGATTAGATGAAATGATTTTAGTGTTCAATTTCATGTTACAGGTATTTAATTTTTTTTTGCTAGTTTAGATATTTTGTTTAGAAGTTCTGTTTAGAAGTTCAGAACTTCTAAACCTTTTTGAACACCCAGAACTTCTTAGAACGTATTAGAACGTTTAAAGATGTTCGTTTTTTTTAACACCCAGAACTTCATTGAATGTATTAGAACGTTTAAAGATGTTCATTTTTTGTCAAAACGTTTAAAGATGTTCTTCTTTAGTCAGAACGTTTAAAAGTCTTCACTTTTGTTTCAGAACGTTTAAACATAATATTTTGAACCCTAATCAGAGCTCAACTGAGTGCATTATTTATGCAATTCCATAATCGATTGATATTTTTGTTAGAACTTCTAAACTTGAACGTTTAAAGATATTCGTTTTTTGTCAAAATGTTTAAATGTACAGTGTCTTCAGTTTTGTTTAACATCCAAAATAAGTTGCAACTGTAAATTGAAGGCTCAAATTTGTATGATTAAGCGAAAAATTGAAGAACTAAACAGCAATCATTTGTTTAATTGTAAAAAAAAGTTGACCGATTGTGTTTAAAGTTTATTTGCAGGTAACGAACATTTTTAAGTTTAGATAACTCAATTTAGTTTGATGTCAATCTGTAGATTAGTTTGATATGGATCGACGTTTGAATTATATTGATATGGATGGACGTCCGATGAATCAATTGATGAATTAGATCGTAGAATTAGATTTAGGTTATTTAAAATTATGCCACCGCGTAAAAATTTAATCGACGTTTATAAAGCTCGCGTACCTATTGTACGATAACTGATTATTGTACAATAACCCACCCCTATATATATATATATATATTGAAGGTTTGTATATGATATTGTTATATTTGATATATATTATAGCACATACCTAATACTTGACAGTTAAATGGGTAGTGGACGTTGGTCCATGTACGTGAGCTATTGATACCG